>NC_133664.1:61160132-61442632 GCF_037893015.1 Macrotis lagotis | reverse complement strand
CAAGAGGGACAAACTTGATTGATCAGAGACTCCTCTAAAGCAAATGTTACCAACAGGTCCCTCCTGACTCAAAATTTTAATTTTAAACCCATAGGAAATCCAGAAGGATGGTGGGGATTTTTCCACCCTTTCTCTTTCTCCTAGGAGAAAATGCCTAGACAGTTAAGGTCCATGAACACTTTTCAACTTTTTGACAAAATTGCAACCTAACTAGCAACTTCCTAAAGAAGAATTGGGTCCACCATGACACCTGCTCATCTGCATTATTCCCCTCTTTTTCTACAATTTATCAAGTTCCTCAAGACCACAGCTGGAACTGCCATCACTTGTCTCTGGTCCATTATATTGATTTCTTAGATTCTATCAACAGAGAATGATTTCTTAAACCCCAGGGAATAACTCCTTAGCTTTGAAAGGAGAACAGATGCTGAGGGAAGAGAGTTAACTTGATAATTATTATGAAAGCTAAAACCAAATAACATAAAGTAGTGGAGGAGAGAAAGGAGCAAGCATTTGTCTTTCAACATCATTTAAAATTTACATCTAAAGAAGGTTGTTCAAAGATACAGTTATCACTTTGTAGGTCAAAAGGATTTGTAGGTCCTAATCCTATATTTGTTCCTTGGGAGTGGAAGGGGAATGGGTGGGGCACTGAATAGTGTGATTAGAGTCTAACCTTAGAGTCAAAAGGCTTGAATCTTGCCTCTACTTACTGCTCTTGTGACCCTGGACAAATCACTTAACCTCTCCCAACCCCGGGGAAATCGCTAATGTTGAGAGACCAGGAAAATGCCTTTGCCAATGAAATCACAAGTTTGATCCCAAATACAAATATGGCAGGTATTCAAATGTAGCCCCATTCACTTGTGAAATTATGAAAACTCAAAAAAAATTTTTTGAATTTATAGAATTCATGCATTAGTATATAAAGTCACCAGGGGAAAGGATTCCCCCCTCCCATTGGTTACTAATTTCTAAGACGTTCCCCCAAAATATCCCAGCCTTGAAAGAATTATCTCTAACTTCTAACACTATTATCTTAGTGCCTCCATTTTGTTTTCATGTTAGAAACAGAGTATTCTGAATTTTAAAGATGGTGGTGATATATATTAAAAAGACCGTCTTTTAGGTTTTGAAATCACCACCACTGACCTGGCAGTAGACTCTAAGATTCCAAAGTACAGATGAGATTATTTTTCTTTATTTCTTTGGCTTTGAAGTTTCAGATTCTCTCTAGGACCCCTTATACTGAGTTGACTCCAGGGCCAGTTTTATATCTACTGTGCCACCTAGCTGCCCCACCCCCCCTCTTAAATGAAAATTTTTATATACATATTAATATGAATGTGACTCTGTACATGCAAAAAAAATCTAAATTTGAAAGGCAGAGTATAAATATTTTGAAAGTCAGAAGTATACAACTTTTTTCCCTTTTTTATTAATGGAATCTGATAAGAGATAGAAATACAGACTTTGTTATTTCAAGTCATATTGTTTTAATGATGTGGTCATTTACTTGGAATCTTAAAATAAAGATATCTTCAATAAGGCAAGACTATCCAAAACAACTAAAAGTATCAGTTGTTGAACCATTCATGGATGCTAAATGACTAATAGTGGTATTAAGAATATATGAACTTTTATGTTTTTTTAAATTACATTTGAAAATGATTGACTTTTACTTTTCTTCCACATGCTAATTTTCAGATTAATCTTTATTAGTCCATTCATTCAAGTGCATTTATTTAGCACCTATTTCGTGTTAAATGTTATTTTTCAGGAGACACTGTTCATATTCTAGTCCTCTCTCCAGGTTGGTGTTCTTGACCCCTGACACAGTATCATGTTCTCTGTCCCCATAAATAAGATAGATGAAACATTGCTAACTGGGATCTGTTTATCTGAATCATCTTTTCCCTTTTTTGCTTTGGGGCTGCTTACAAACAAAATGAAGCTCTGCTCAAGAAAACCCAGCTCTCTTTTAATTACCGTCCCAACATATACTCTACCGAATTGATTGTCATGAATTTTTCATGGCAAGCCTCTGTGGCAGTGACTTAATTAGTCCTTGAAATTTTTCTCCTTCTTGGTTCTCATTTCTTTCCAATCATTACAACTGTTTCATGACCCAGTACTCTTAACTTGTTGATGACGAGTTCTGAAACTGTCATTTTAAATATTTGGTGATGCTGGTGTAGACAAGCCCCCATCCCAACCATTTCCCCTTGACATGTCATTAGTGTGATTTGGATTAGCATAATAATAAAAGGGAAGCTGATGAAAATAAAGAAGTGATATTTCAACAATGCAGGGATCACTTTCATGGCAACAAGTATCAGAACTTGCATGTACAGATGTCTTGTATTAAATTTTTTTTTAAAAGGCAAGTGGAGGGTGGTTTTTTTTTAACAGTTGTCAAATTCTGACAGCTGCTTTGACTTGTTTTATTCTTTTAATTCTTTTCTTTTTAATGGAAGGGCATCTTCCATTCATGGCTCCAGCAGTTTAGCCCCCTCTAAATGAGACAGGGAAATGCGTTGCTCCCTGGTGGTCCATCTTTTCACAGTTGCGCTGCCATTCCAATGTGACATCAAATTAGTAATTATAGCTGAGCGGACTTCTTTTTACAAATGACAGTCTTAGCGTGCTGCCAGCCAGCTAGCAGCTCAGCAGGGGAGCCAGGCAAGTAAAAAAGAAAACATAACTGGACTCACTTGATTTCTGGGAGATTTGACCTGCCGCTTTAAAAAAAAAAAGCTATGTTCTCAGGGGTTTAGACAAACAAGCTTTCTCTTCTCCCTCCACTGTGGCTTTCCTCAAAGTAATATCTGATTTTATTAGGTTAAAATAAAAGCCATAATAAAACCCTTGGGTCACATTAAGAAAGTTCTTTTGAATGGACAACCAACAACCTAGAACCCATTTGAAAGAAACCAGCTGCCCCAAAATTGGCATATATCAGCAATAATCATTGTTGACACTTTCCGAATAGATTTTAAAAAAATGCCTTGTCGATTCTTATGCATTGTAAATTGTGCCAGCGATTAAAGGACTGTCACAGTCTCTGACACTTTACCTATTACTGTCTGAAGGTTACAGGAGAATTAGTGGCTAATAGCATTACAGCGAACAACACTTTCCTAAACCAGTTTTCGGCATTTCTTTTGTGCTCTTTAAATTGTAACAAATTATAATTAATTACTACCTTTATCTGATTCTTTGGACTGCCACCGAAGCCAAGGTAACAAGGATGGCAGTCTCCAGGGTACAAAAGCACAGCAGTGGATCCTTGGGATCTTTCTTTCTCTATCAGTTAAAAAACATTTCACATTTCCCTGTCAGGAGATGATTAGTTAAAGGGAAACTGTCAAGTTTCCTAGTCCTAAATCCAACCTAAATCTTTTTTTTTCCTCCTTCTTATTCTCTGACATTACATTCCTGAAAAGATAGAACTCCTTGCCAACTGGTCAATAAAAGCACCTATGGTTCTCTGAAACCCTTCCCAGAATTCCCTGCCTAACCCAGTCATTCTTTCAGCAAAGATTAGTTAAAGCTACTATTATGTTGGAGGTATTGTACTAGGGAGGAAAGATTGTGAAGACAAAAATAATGGGGAAATCCCTGTCCTCAAGGAGTTTAAATTCTTCTGGAACAATGAACCAAGCCTGTCTTGATGTCACTGAGTTGGAGACAAATGCTAGCAATATTGGTCAGTAGCTCAAGATTATTAAGATTCAATTCACGTTTTCAAAGGGCAGTCCCTGGAAAGCTGTTATTAATTGGGAGATAGGAAGGCCCTTTATTAGCTGTCTGGACCATGATGTGAACTTCATTGACAAGGCCGAGTTGACATGTAATCAATCAATCCCCAAACATTTCTAAAGCACTTACTATGTAGGTACAAAGAAATGATCAGAAGGTGAGAGGAAATGTTTCCAACTTACATTTTCAGATTTTCAAGAATGACTTCTGGGATTTTTACTTATGTGACACTGGAGGTCAGAATGAGGAGTGAAGTGTAAGGAATGTTGGATGTATCTCCTAGCTGTTTAGATGGAACCATAGTCATCAAACACCAGCATTCATCAAACCAGCTTACATGTTGTAGGATCCCATTGCTAAATAGGAAAACAGTGTTGTCATTAAGAATTCTCCAAGCAGAGTTATCTTACAGTTGGTAACTTTACAGCTCACAATAACCAAACTTGGTAATGCTCTGTTTGCCAGCCCTTATTGTCCCTAAAACAAATCAAGCTAATAATGTAAAAGCATGTTCTCCCAGGCTGATTGGATTAACACTAGGTCTATATCATTTGCCTGATGCATTGTAGACACTTAATAAATGTTGATTGATTGGTTGATATTTAACTTGCTGCCCAATCATAACCTTCCAGGGAACCAGTCAAGCCGATTCAGATGGCTAAACCGAAGCTGTCGCCATCATTCTGGTAGAGTGTGTAGGAGGGCTTTTATTTTTACTGTTTAAAGCCTAACCACTTTCACAGACTTCTTCCAGCAACAATGAGGATAGAGAAGTTACTGAGGAAGTTTAAGTATGGGGTACCAAGGGCCAGAATTATTTTTAGAGATGTTGACCAAGCTGCTACTGATCATTGTCATTTCTTTTTCTTCTCCTTCACAAATTTAGGATTAACCCATAATCCTTAAGGCAGGAACAGAAGCAAACTTCTTGCGTGATTAGGCATGCTGTTGCCTAGGTTTTCCTTCTGCAAACTAGCATAAGAAAAAAATCTTCAAAAATTATGATAATGAACCTATTTTGTGTGGTTTAATTGCAGCTCAACTTGTCCCAAGAAAAGCTTATCCAAAGAGCCCCCCCAATAATGATATCCCCCTCTTAAAATGATATGGCAGTCATTTTCCTAAAAGCCTGACAGTGTTAGGATGGAAGGCTATTATTTATAAATATGATAATCAATGTAACTGGCATTTCTTTAGTACTTTAAGTTTTGCACAGTTCTTTATAAATATTATCTCTGCAAAAGCCCCATAAATTATTATTATTATTCTCATTTTTATTAATGGGATAAATGAAGCAACTTGCCCAAGGTGACACTCTGAGACATGATTCAAACTTAGCTCTGCTGGACTCTAAGCCTAGCAGTCTCTCTGCCTTGCCATGCTGCCTCTCCTAGATAAATTATATTAGTGATGATAAGGAGCCAGCACATAGCTCCACCAGATGTAGCTCTAGCAAGTTGTAAAATTACAGGAAGAGATCAACTGTTCTGCGCTTCTTAATCACATCCTGTGGAAGCCGGCATTTAGAAGGCGGTTGCTTTATTTCTGCAATTGTACCTGAAGAGATTTGGAAAAGAGGCTTCCCATCCCTGATAGCAAGTCTGCAAAGGACATACTCCTGTTCTTTTGTGGAAATTAGGATGAATTGATGAATTATCAGGCTGTTGCCCAAGTCACCATTTTGCCTGTTGAGGCTTGTTTTGCTTCTATTGTGAAAAGAGGGTGTCATGAGCTTCTTCTTTGGGGAAACACCTGTTATCCCAAGTGCTTCAGAGTGAATGTCTCTCTCTCTTTTCTAATTTCCCAGTTTATGGATTAGACTTGTGATGGGATTTTTTTTGGTGGAGGAGAGGGAGGGAGATCACCAGAGCTTATGTATTATAAACCTTTAGCAATCCATACTGCCTTCAATGGCCCTTATGTGCATGATACTATTAAATCAGATCCCCTTTGTGCTCCATTATATGAATAATTCCACATTATATTTTAAATGCAACAGATTCTGATTTTTATAAAAACCCTTGGCAAGCCCTCTAAATGGCTAGGTTCCAATTTCACATTTGATTTATCCTCTTTTATAAGTTTATTTTCATTTGAGTGAGCTTGGAAAAACACTTAGATCAGGAACATGAGCCATACCTAACATCAGACAATAATTAACACATATTTTATATGTTGTGCATGCAGCTCGATCTGTCACAATAACAGCCCATCAAAGGGACACTAACCAGTGATCTTTGACATCGTGGCTTACAATGAGATTTTTCAGAAATGGGTTGCCAAGTGAACACATGGAACAAAAATTCATTTCTTTCTGAAATCTGAGTCCTTTAATCACAATGCATCGTGATATGCATTATCCTTTGCATTGAAACCTTCTGGTGGCAAAATCTTGTTTGCATTAAATACTTGAGTGTGACAGGAATGAGGCTCATTTTCCATTTAAGATTTCCTTCCCAATTGCAGTCCAACTGAGTCTTGCATTCTATAGGTTAAGGTTATGGGCATGCCACAACAAGCATAACATTAAATAGATTCAAACTGGTGGGGGTTTTTTTCCTTGCTAGTACTTTTGCATTCTTTAGTGGGAGATTAAAATAATGAAAATTCAAAAAATCAATTATTAATTTAGAGAATACTGCTATGTTTAGATTCTCCCATGTTTTTCCAGTAATAAAACAAAATGTTTTATACTTATAATTGGATTAGAATATTCTCATTCCTCAGTGAGAATTTTGATATTTTCAAATATTTGGGATATACCTAAAAGTTACTAGCCTCTCCAAATCTGAATCCTTTATAATTTGCTATTGATCTTTTTTTTATTCATTTTAAAATAAACCTTAAAGCATACAGCATAAATTCAGTGCAAATAGGTTTTTATATAATATGTGCCAGCTAATAGTAATTTAAAATTTTAAAAATTCATTTTCTTAAAATCCCAAATGAACTAGTTCCTATAACTAAACATATATGTTACCTTTTCCCCCACTTTTAAAATCTACTAATAATTTCAGTGGTAGTGATTTTTCAGCATCAATTGAAAGATAATGATCTAGTATATCCGATATTAGGAAGCAAGGGTACATTTAATACCCATTTTCTTTCATCTTATTTCTTTATACCCATTTCAAATAGACATTTTCCAGGATTCTCCTGTCTCTTTTCTGGAAACAGCCCGCTCAACAGATTCCATGTCTTTTGCTTGGCAACTGCCTTCCATGCACAGACCCTTCTTTGCTGACTCAGCCCACAGAGCTGCATGGTCATTTCAGAAATGAGAGCAATAAATTTCACAGCTGTTCCTTTGGAATTTTTTTTTTTGTCCTATTCTATCCCAAGCCCAGTCCTCTAGATAATTTATATCTGCTTTGAGCTCAAGGAAGTAACCATTCAGTGTCAGACTGTACCCAGGAAGATTTTACCTCTCTTTAAATCATCTTTGTTAGTGTTCTTCAGACCCTGAGTCAATTCGTTCTATGTATAACTAGAGTCCATATCCAGTTTTCTCAGAAAGCTGAGTCTTTGTTTGTATTCCCAGCATATGTTTCTGTGATTCTTAAGACCTGATCAACAGTTTCATATGGTTTTCAGTTTAATAATGATAAGAGCTGACCTATAGTGCTCTAAAGTGTACAAGACATTTTTCATAAATATCTCATCAATCCTACAGCAGCCCCCAGATATGTTAGGAGAGAGAGGAGCAGCACAAAAAGGGCATAGGATCTGGTGTTGGTGTTATTGTCACATTACTACTTATAGAAAAGGAAACTAGGACTTAAGAGAGGTGTGGTGATTGTTATGGTCACATAGCTAGTAAGTGTTGAAGGTATGATTTGAACCTTATAGTCAAGTACCCCTTCCATTGTACAAATCTGTTCTCCCTATTCCCCATATGGTATGGGTAGTGGCATTCTTTGGTACTTGAAAATGTTTGTGTGTCTATCTCAACCTTTTCCTCATTTCTTTACCTGACTTTCATCATCAAATGGACTTTGCCTCAGACAAAGTGAGACCTGAGAAAGGTCTTAGCTTAAAAAGGTCAAGGTCTCCCACTGCACCTTAGGGCCATCTGTAGCTATCCTGACCTATGTCATGCCACTGAACCCAGATGGCCCCAGAGGAGAGAGTGAGGTGGGTGATTTTGCACAACCTCCCTCAGTTAAATCCAATTCACTTTCAAATCAAAACATCACCTTCCTGATTTCAATGGTCCTCTTCAATAATGAAGGACAAATAATAGCAAAGAAAATAGTTGAGGCAAAAATAAATATAATAACAGTTCCACCTCGAAGTTGTATGGTGCCTTTATTTTTTAAAAGCTTTTCCATTCCCATTAGTTCATTTTATTCTCACTCCTGCTCTCTAAAATTGATAACTTATACATTGTTTTCCATCTTATGAGTGAAGAGGCAGAATCATGTGACCCTAGCCCATAAGTAAATTATATTTACTTTATATGAGATATAAAACAAAAATTTTGTGTGATAAATCATTGATTGGTTTGTCAAACCCCAAAACAATGAAAAATTAGAAAGATAAATCAGGTCCTGGATATTCTGGTTTAAAAGAAAACAATTTTATTTAGGACAAAAACTCATTCTGAAATCATTCAGTCTATCACAATCCAAATGATTAAATTCAAGAAACTTTTATCATCATACATAATATTAATATGTGCAGAACAGTGGTAGAATTTTTAATAATTGACAATATAGCCCATGGACTGATGATTGTATTTGTTGATCTCAGGACATATATCTATGAACAAAAGGATAAAAGAAACAACTAAGCAAAATTCTTAGTGTATTGAATCAACTGAGACCTTTCACCTTTGGGATGAGTCCATTGGTTTAAGCAGACTTTACATAGCTAACATAGTGACACACACACAAAAAAAAATTGATATGCATTCCCCAAACCAATTGGAAAGTGAAGCCTCATTTTCCTAGGGAGGATTATAGGATTTTATTGCTGAAAAAGAGAAAACCAAGTGAAAAGTTTAACTTGTTCAAGATCAAAAAGAATTCAAAGGCTACTATATGGCAGAACCAGAATTCAAACCCAGATTTCCTGATCCCAAACTCAATATTCTTCCCATTGTACCATGAAATTCTTAAAACCTCAAAGAGTGAAAACGGCTGCCTAAACTGTGTCCCCAGAACAAAGCACATGCCATACAAGAGGGAGGTAGAGGAAGAAGAGCTTTCTTCTCTTTTCTTGCTTATCTCTCCCCAGGAGCAGATGAACCCATTTTCCAGATCCTATTTTTTTCTTCCTTTTCTAGTAAAGACCTACACTAAGCCTATCATGGCATGCAGGTGCCCTTGGATTATTAACAATTGATTGCAAGGTCTGGTGGGAACCTACCAAGTTGTAAAGACTTTCAGCATGGACCTGGCAATGAACTCTCTGCCTTTCATATGGTGACCCAACCTAACTGAGCTTAGAGAAACCATTACCAAAAGGCTGTTGATTCATGGGATTTTATTTACAGCTCTTACAACTAAAGATGATCAGCTTCCAAGGCATGAAGGAAATGCTCTCACTGATGAGATTACCAATCCTTCAAGTATTATCTTCTCCAGAGAAAAATAAGCCTATATTTCAGTTCCCCGTCCTTAAAGTTTCTCACCCTGCATTTTGTACGTTATTTGTTTCTACTTTGATGTTTTCCTCCTTTTGAATAAAATACTTCTGCTAGTCTAGCACCCCAAATGGCATCTGTTTAATCTTTATGAATTTGAATTCTATTACAAATACATATCCAATTTGTAACTTGCCTGTCTTGTCCTCCTTAGACCCTAGCATACATACTTTCAGGTTTCATTTGCTCAAAACCCAAAAAACAAATTTGTTTCCTTCCATTTTTCTTATTCAGTGACATTTTCTTATGCAGACAACATAAGAGGGAAAATTGCAGCAATTTTCCCAATAATTCAGGTTCCATCTGCCCCTTCCCCCCCTTCCTTTCCCAAAGAATTACTTGAACAAAAACGTTAAAGTTATCTGGACTAAGAAAAATCTCATTTCATTTCTCTTTCTGAAGTCCTCATGTGCTTGTAAACATTGCTTTTGAGCTTTCTCATTTTTAATTTCTGGTTGTTTTCCTTAAATTTCCGAACTCCATTTATTGTAAATCTTCACAAGTTTGCTCATTTAGACCTAGGAGGGAGTTTAACAAGCCTCTAGTTCAGTTACTTTATGGATGAGGAAACCGAGATACTAAAGGTGAATCATTCACTGTTTGTGGTTCTTTAAAAAAATACTCATGTTTTCCTAGTAAAATTGGCTCTTAACAGCCACCTTGAGCTTAGTCATTCTCAGACTGTTTTAAATTATGTTTATCTTCTCTACATAGTTGTACAAGTATTCATGGCCAAAATTTAGAGGTTAAGCTGGCCTGGCCCACCTTCATGTTGTGCCTCCAATATTTTCCCTTTTTTTTCTTTCTTTCCTGTGTCTCTGACACTTCATAAATGTCTTGCAGAAGTGGGTCTGTCTGTTGATTTTTTTTTTCATCCCAATCTCCCTATTATCCATCTTAGAATGTTCCTGGCTTTGCAAGGATAATTATTTTGGCACGATCTTTACTATAATCAAGAATATAACACCATTTCAGACTTTTCTTCTCAGTAAATTTAAACCCAATTAGTAGGGTTTATGAAGAGTCAGAAGTGTATTTTTTTTTAATTAGCAGCCCAAGATTTAGGGAAATGATTCAATGAATCCATCCACTGAGTTTCCTTTTGTCCCTTTAAGTGTTTCCATTTTTTTATTTTTTTAATTTGATATCACTTTCTTGGAGAAGAAAATCTTTTCAGGAATGATTGTTTCCCTTCAATTTTCTTGTCTGAAAAAAAACAATGTTCCTTAACAATACTCTCCAAGGTCACAGACAGTGTATTGAGTTGGAGTCCTTCCAACAGATGATAGCTAGCTAAGATGTTTCGGATTTTTATTTTTTTTTAATACTGTTTCATTCCCCTGGAATGTTTATTACATTTAGTAAATGGAATATTCCAAGCATGTTTTAAAAGATAGGACTATCTGCACAGTGCTTTCGTATGTGTGCATGTACTCTTCATTAATTATTCTGCTCACCATTAGGCTTACTTTTCCGAGCAGGTTATGACAGTCATCGTTAGCCATGCATTAGTTTGCTTGAGTGGAATCGAATTGCCTTCTGAATCTCTTATTTATTTGTGGGGCTGGACTTTTGCCATCTTGAAATGTTTCCATCTTTTAAAAGATGCCGTTTTTCTCGAACACTGTCCAAATCGAATTAAAATTGCCTTCTGGGTGAGTTCTACCAGGACCTGTAAGAGTTGTGTAAATCATCCCAAACTGTGCATGTTGGCTCGGACTCCGGCAGCTGATTTTTGGCACCAGGGATATTGCTTGTGCCGAGTCTGTTGTAGCTGTTACTCATTTCTTGCACATAGAAACATGTTTGTGAGATGTACATCAACGAGAAGGGGGTGAGGTAATAGGACATTTCTGGTGAACTGCTATGGTGCCAATAAGAAAACGTGATGATTCCAGACGTCCTCATGGTCCTCCAGCTAGAAGGCTACCCTGACAACTGAGAAGGAACCTAGGACAACAATTGGCTCCATGTCTATGAAAAAGTTAACAAAGATGAGGGGACATTTTCATGATGCTCATTATGTTGTAGGGCTCATCCACCATTCCAAGAGGTTCTACTTCTACTCGGCGTAGCTCACTGGTGCCCCCTTGCGGTCTTCAAGACACTTGCTACCTTTGTGTTCTGTTGCCAGCAGCTTAAACTTCATTTTTTTGTAGAACCTAATCAAATTGGAGTACACATTTTTCAAAGCCCCTGACCCATTCCTTTGCTTCTTTTCTTAGGCCAAAGAACTGCCAACTTTAAAGGACAATGATTTTATCAATGATGGCCAAAAGATTTATATTGATGACAACAATAAAAAGATGTTTCTCGAGAAACTTAAAAAGGATGTTGAGGTAAGAGTCTTGTAGGCGGCTTAATTTTATGTATGGAAACATTGCTGGACTCTGAAAGGTTTTTTAAAATTCTCCGGGACAAAGTCTGACTAAATAATATGATTTACCATGACCAGAACTGTGTTTGCAACTTCGTGGAACATGAAACATGCTGATGGTTTTGTGCTCTTGAAATTAGATAATCAGCAACAATTTGGAACTAATGGAAAGCATCAGGGGATCTGGGTTCAAATCCCTCCTCTGACACTTGGTTCTTGCATGACTTCAGCATCCACTTTGTTCTCAGTTTTCTTATCTGTAAAAAAATAAAATAACAATAAACCAGATAGCTTCTCAGATTCTTTCCAACTCTGGATCTAAGATCCACTGATCCTATGAACTGTCTTATCTAAATTAAGGAGATTTGTCAAGGCACCATTCCCTACCCTGATTTGACTGTATGTTATTTATTATTTAAAAGGAATGACCACCTGGTAAGTTGAGTTTCTTAACCATGTTTGTGTCATAGACCTCTTGGGCAATCTGATGAAGTCTGTGTGGTTCCTTTATCAGATAAAATGTTATTAAAAGCATAAAATACATTGCATATAATTATAAAGGAAACCAAGATTATTGAACTAGTTAGCAAAAAAAAAAAAATTAAGTTCACAAAACCCAAGTTAAGGATGCCTCTATTGGTGTGAGTCAACTCAGTGTGGGGTTCAGGAAGGGAAATTGATTGAATTCAGTTAAATCATTGTTTCAAAAGGAAGTAAATTGGCTACTTCTTTGAATCGATTCTGCCTTTGTTTTGTTTTGTTTGCTCAGCCAAAATATTGTAAATTTGGCATTTAACTGACCCCTGTATACATTTCTGTCCTTAATTCCAATATAATTAGTTTCCCAAATAAACCAGCAAGTTTCAAGTGTGAGTCCATGTGAACTGCCTTAGAGAAATCTGCGGAGACAAAACAAAGGACATTTGGGGAAACCTGGGGAAAGGGAGGAAAGGAAGGAAGCTACATATCAAAATGGGGTCCTTTTTTTTCTGTCTGCTTTTATTTGAGCACTTGGTAGACATAGCATACCTTCAGGACTGCCAAACTGAAAGAGAAAATGTTTAAATGTTAATGCAGAAATCTTTTTCCAAAGAGAGTTGGAAGTAATTTGGGGGGATTGGATTTTTTTTCTCTTTGCCACTTTCCCTTCTTTAGCCCCACTCCCAATCCATCCCTGCTACATCTGGCAATTAATACTTACTGGAAGAATCCTCTTTCCAAACCTTTCTTCTTTTTAAGACAACTAAAAATGAATATTCTTTACTTCCTTATCTTTACTTCTCTTTTTCTACTCCCTTTTGAAAAATATGTGGAAAATATTTAAGAAATAAAACTGGGACATTTGTTCAGAGCCTGAATTTGCTTCTATTTTGATGTGTTTCCAATATAATTCAGAGAGAGTTCCAATGGAGACGATCATCATGCCAAGTTGTCCCTCAGCTGGGTTTATGTATTTTCTTATTAAACAACTTTTTGGAATAATCTGTGGTTTTGAAATAATCTTCTTTAGACCAGAAAGCATAGCTACTATGTAGAGGTAGATAAGTCTTCAGGCTCTGTTTTTGAAGGTGTGATTGGTAGCTTATATGCCATTTTTTAAGATATAGATATGCATGTATGTATCTCTATGCATAGGTGCACATATGTATATGTATTCTATGATTTTATATACACATGCATGTATGCATCTTCTTCAAGCAAACACACACACACACACACACACACACACACACACACACACACAAATAAAGCCAGATTTTGTTAAGCCCTAAAGAAAAAGTCAAGTGATTTATTTGGAAAGTCATAAGACTCCGTTATATTAGACTATAAACTCCATAAATCCAAGGGCAATGTCTGTTATTTGCTATTGTTGCTCAGTCTGACTCTTCATGACCCCATTTATGTTTACCCTCTCCTTCTCCAGGTCATTCTGTAGATAAGAAAACTGAGGCAAACAGTTATTTATTTTCTTCCAATTATTTCCCGTCATCCCAGCACCTCATAACATATCCATATAGAGGTGGCCCATTTCTTAAGAATTGAATGACTGATAGAGGTTTTGTTCTATTTTTTGTTAAATCCTTGAAATAGTTTTGAATTGTTACAATGCTCAAATTATGTCTAATAATAATATCTAGCATGGCTTATAAGTGCTTTACAAATATCAGCTCAGAACAACCCTGCTTATTATTATAGTTACCATTAATTACCTCCATTTTACAGAGGGGGAAACAGAGGCAAGATTAGCTGACCACTAGTTCAGAGTCACACAGTAAGGGATTGGGGTAAAATTTGAACTTGGGAGTGCTCTCTCTCCACTGGGTCATCTTGCTGGTGCAGACTTTTGATGTCAATTACTGGCAAAGGGCAAAAAAAGTGTTTACTTAAAAAATTCAATGCTACATGTCTTCTCATCCTATCTACAAGGAAAAATCAGTCTTCAGGTTTTCAGTGGCTTATATATCAATGGTCTATTTGATTATATGACATTTTTCAAATATTTTGTGTTCCATTGTGATAATAATGACTAACTTTCCCTTAGAGAGACAGCAAGACAAAAGGATAAATGGGGCTTAGAGCCAAAAAGATCTGATTTGAACACCACTTCCAATATTTACTAGCTTAGCTTGTTGAACCTGAATGTAACCTCTCTTGCCAGCTAGTTTCCTCATCTTTAAAATATGGTTTATTAACCTTTCAAAGATTGTTGTAAGGATCAAATGAGATCATGAAAAGTGTTTTGAAAACCTTAAAACTCTAAACAAATAACCTATTACTCATATGTTGTCTACTTTGAGATCTCTCATATGAGTTTTTGGCCAAAGTACTTTACATCCATCATCTCTTGTGATCGTCACAAAAATCCCTTAAGGTGAATGAGTTTACAGCCTCCCCATTTTACAGTTTAAGGAAACTGAAACTCAGAGAAAAAAAAGGGTTTTTCTTGAGGTCACAGAGTTAGCAAATATCAGAATAAGGAATTAAACCCAGGGTTTTCTGACAAGACTAGTGCTTCTTTAATGCTATTCATCCCCTCCGGCAAATTAAATTTGTAGTTTAATTTCATGAGTATCTTTTGATACTTTCAGGAGTCTTCTATTTGATTGGTAGAGTAGGATATCTTAATACAAATTAGGATTTCTATAGCTTTGTTAAAAATTAAGGCCAGATCATTAAAAGTTCTTCCATCAAAAACATACTAAGTGACAAAAACATCTACTGGGTTTTGACATTTGTAAGAAAGAAACATTCAATTTGTATGCAGACAGTTATGGGGAGAGAGTCTGGTATTCGATTCTGGTAAGAGGTCAGAATTTAATCTTTTCTCTTGTTATTATTATTGTTGTTGTCTCTTCCTAATGCTCATATTTCTAAGTGGTCATTTCAAATTAGTGGTTTATGGTTTATGGTTACAAATAGGAAGAAAAACTCTTCTTTTTTCCCTATAGGTAAAGTCCGTAGCAGTAATTAATACTTAAGCATGATACTGTTTGAGAGACAGCCGTATAAATAAATGTCCAGAAATGCTTTGACCTATTTTTTTAAAACATCCTTTCCCCTAAGAAGTCATTTCAAGCCCCCTGAGACAAAATCAGCTGTTTTTATTCCTCCTCTGGCATTCTTGATTATTGGGCCTAAGTAATTAACCATTTCCAAGGTTTCTGTAAGAAGGAGTGAGTTTTAATCTAAGGGCCATGAATGGTTACATATTTATATATATATATGTGTGTGTGTGTGTGTACATTTACATGTATGGATAGACACATATATACATTTATTGTATTTCACTAAAAATTGTTTCCTTTGTAATCCTTTATTTGGTACTGTGAAAAGCATTTATTTTGAAAAGGGATTCATAGACTGTACCAGATTGTTTCCAAAGGGATTCATGACACAGAAAAGGTTAAGTATCCCCACTATAGGAAAAGAAATAATAATAATAATAATGTAAAAAGTAATAATATTTGAACTTCTCTAAATAGTAAATTTTATTCCATTTTGAGAATAAATAAATTCTACTAGCATGTATTAGGCATGTATTAAATGGTCACTATGTACATGGATCTCTGCTAAAGATATAAATATGCAGCCTTTAAAAAGCAAATGAAGAAAACCAAGACATTAAAAAAAAATTCTGAAGAACGAAAGGAGAAAATACACAGTACAAACTGAATTAGATGATGTGTATAGGAAAGGCTCGGGTACTGGAGGGGCTAGGAGCTGGAGGTCACAGTCAAATCTCTATTTTTTTCAGATAAATTTTCTAAAGGATGATTATTTTAAGTTTTAGCAATCTCAATCAGGTTAATTGCTACTTTCATTCTAGACCCTAGATTCCTTGCTTCCAGAAAGGCAATATAAAACAACATATTATAAAATCAGAAAATAAACTTTCAAATTAAGACAATTCTAAAAGGGTAATCTTTTAATTCCTTTTGTGCCTTGTACTTCTCTGTTCATGACCTTGGCTGCAGTCTCTTCAAATAAGCCCTACTAGGTGTAACTGGGATCTTTAGCATTAAACCTTATAAGGGATATGGGCCTAAATGAATTTATGTGAGAGATTTTAACCCAAGATCCATAAACTTTTTTTTCACATTTTCATATTTTAATAGTTGAAATTGTTCATTTCAATAACATTGTTTTCCTTTGTAATCCTATATATTTTCTTTTTGCATTTGAGAACATTATTCTGAGGAATAGTAGCCATCACCAGATTGTGTCAAAGTGGTTCACAACATACCAAAAGATTAAATAATCCTGAAATAGAGGATAAATAGGGACCAGGCAGGAGAATGAAAAGGAAAGACTTGACAAATAATTGTTCAGAATATGGAGAAGGAGAAAATAAAAGTAGGAAATCCTCAAAGAAAACAATGATCCCAAATTCTCTGAGCTCTAGTGTCTTTAAAAACCGAGTGAACAAAAAAGAGTACATAAAGTTGAGCCTATTACTTCAAGGGTTCAACTGAAAAACAGTTAGAAATGTATACACTCCTAGCTAGAAACAGACTGTCACTGGCAACCCTGGCTTCCCAGTGGCTCTTACAAGCTGCCTTTGTCCAATCATTCTTCCTTGTCCCCTCCCAAACTCATTTTCGTTGTTCTGTGGTTTGGGAATACCAAAGTTTTAACAGAAATCTTCAATTTACCAACAGCATATTCATTTTAATGAGATCCAGAAAAGATTTTTTTTAAGTTGACAGGAAAAGAGCTATCCAGCCAACCCCCTTGGCTATATGCTTCTTCCTATACCTTCAGTTTAACATTTTAAATGCAGATGTTTATTGAAAATATAGAGTTTCCCTTAGGGTTGAGCCCTGGAATTACTTCCTCCTCCAGACACTTATTAGCTGTGTGGCCCTGAACAAGTCATTTAATTTCTCAGTGTATCACTACCTAGTTCATTTTTTTATAGACTCATAGATATTTCCTTAAAAACACTGAATTTATCCAGGGTCATCCTGAACAAGAAAATACTGGAATTTTTTCATCTATTTAGCAAATATCAGAAATGGGTCACAGATCCCAGGTGGATAGCTGGAAGGGATCTCAAATGACTAATAATGATAATGTCATCCAGTTTATAACCCCTTCATTTTACAAACAAGGAAACTGAGGCCAAGGGAGAGATTAATGGCTTGCCCAAAGTTATAAAAGGTATGATTGTGGCATAATTTGAATTCAGGCCTTACACCAAACCCATTGCTTTTTCTACTCTACCAAAAGTGTTTTTCATTCCTTTAGTGGTTTAGTGGGTATGCCTAGGAGGTAACTATACTTTTATTAATTAGGCCAATATTTTCTTGCCAGAAGAGACTGTCCAGAAGTGGTGTAACACAGGCTTGAAAACTGGAAACGTAACTTCTAGGCATATCACAGACTTTTAGTAAAGATACAGATTTTTTTTTTCCTATTCCTACTGCCATGTATTGGTAAATGTTCCTGGTTAGGGGTTCCAAACTTAGCACCACAAAAACCCTCTTTTTGGTATGAACCCAATCCCAGGCATATTATCCTGAAGGAGACTCGAGGCAGGTGGGGCTAGGAATGAGTAACAGTAACAATAGTAACTAGTATTTATCACATATATTATCTCGGTTAATCCTCACAACAATATTGCAAGGCAGGTGCTAATATTATCTTCATTTTATAGATGAGGGAACTGAGATTGGAAGAATGCAAGCAGTTATTACCTTATTTACATAGTGAATGCTAAAGTGCCCCCCTTAAAGGCAACTTTAAAAGCAGTGTTGAGTCCTATGTTTCTGAATAATTGACACTATTTAGCATTAATGGTTTAAAACAAGATGAAAGAGGATCCTTGATTCAGAGCTAGAAACCAGTTTGTCCATCTCTCATTTAACAGGTTTACTGAGGTCCCGGGGGGGGGGGGGGGTGTCTCATAATTTGGTCAGTATTCTACAAGCAAGAAAATAGTGAGGCCAGAATTTGGACTCGGTCTTCAAACTCAGTGTTCTCTATCATTCTGCTTTTACAGTAAACCAAAAGTTTTTAACCTTTGTGGGGGTCTTGGACCCCTGGCTATTCTGCTAAAACCTGAGGACCCCCCTTTCTCAGAATAATGTTTTTAAATGTATAAAGCACAGTACACAGGATTACCAAGGAAAACCAAAATAACTTTTCTTATCAAAAATTATGAAAACATTCCTTAAAATCTTAAGTTCACAGTCCCCACATTAAAAATGCCGTGTTTAGACATGGAATTCCTGGGGTCAGGTCCCTTATCTGCTGCTAATGAGCAATGTGATTTTGAACAAACCTCTCTGACCCTATTTCCTCACCAAAGGATCTACCTCTTCATCCCCAATCAGGTGTCCTCCTAACCACCAATTGAAAATCTCTAGTCTTGGAGAACTCCTACCTGCCAAGTTCATCCATTCTGGTTTTTTGACAGCTTTAGCTGATAAAAAAAAAAAGTTATATATTGATCTGAAATCTTAGTCTCTGAAACTTCAATAAATAGTTATTAGCTGTATCTTGTGCTCATTTACACTTCATTCTGCCCTCTGGCAAAACAAGTGTAATCCCCATAAGTGAAACATGCGTAATCACTTTTCCACATGATAGCCCTTCAAATCCCTAAAGGTGTCAATCTTTTCATCACTAGTTCATTGAATCAGTTCATATATAACCATCTCAGGTCCCCTCTCCATCCAGCTTTCCACCAGGCCTGCTCAAGATTATGCCTTTCTAAAATGGCCTGCCCAGAATGGGCAAGACTTCAGATGTGGTTGGAACATGGCAAGTATAAAGCCACTATCACCTCCCCTTCATTATGGATGTTATGCTTCCATCAATGTAGTTAATTACAGTACTTGCATGATCTGCTTCACATGGGTTGTTGTAATCATTGAGTGAGATAATGTATGTGAAGCACTTTGTTAACCTTCAAGCACTACATAAATGGCGGTGATAAGGATTATGATGATAATTAATTTTCTACTTTTTAAGGGGATGTTTTAGCTTTGTTTAGATTCAGCCCTAGATTTTGCATCCAGCTGGGTCTGCAAGGCAGTCAACAGAAATATGTGCAGAAAGTACATGCAGGACTTGTGATTTCATCAGTAGAGGCAATAATTAATACTATACTGTCTTAAGGCAGTGGTGTCAAACCCCAAATAGAAATGGGAGCCACTTTCGTCATACAGAAGAAACCTTAGGAACTCATATTGACTTTAAAATGCCACATGTTAACATTATCTATGTTCTGTTGTGTTTTATTTATTTTGTTAAATATGTCCTAATTACTTTTTAACCTGGTCCTACTGCCCCTCGTGTGTTCAGAGATATTGGACATCTCTGGTCTAAGGCACATAGAAAGAATGACGTTCCCAAGGTAACACAACTATTAAATAACAGGTTTTTGTGATTCCACAGGTACAATACAAATAATATTCCTAAATTGATCCCACAGAGAGAGATTCAAAATTTCTTGGTGGGTATGTGGCAAAATAGAATACTAGTCCTGGAGTTAGAAAGGCAGGAAGAAATGAATTCAAATATGATCCAATAACTTGAGCAAGTTACTTAACTTCTATTTGCCTCAGTTTCCTCAACTGTAAAATGAATATCTAATAGTATCTACTTCCCAGAGTAGGTGTGAGGACCAAATGAATTGTTGTTCATCTGTGTCTGACTCTTCCTGACCCTTTAGACCAGGGGTGGGGAAACCTCTTTAATGCCCAGAGCCATTTGGATATTAGAACATCATTCTTGGGCTACATTTGGTCAAACATTTAATTAATTTACTCCTAAAAAAGCTATTAGATTCATTGAATTTACAGTCCTGCCTGCTGTTACCTTGGTAATGCTAGACCAATATGGCCCTGGGGCTAGAGGTTCCCCACCCCTGTGGAGGACCATAGTGGTGAAATACTGAGGGTAGAGTTTCTTTGGCAAAGACACTGGAGTGATTTGCTATTTCCTTCTCCATTGAATTAAGGCAAACAAAGTGAAGTGACTTGCCCAGAGTACACAGTGCATAAGTGTCTTAGGCTGGATTTGAACTCAAGTCTTCCTATCTCCAGGCCCAGTGCTCTATCCACTGAGTTTTCTCATGGCCTGATACAGAGCAGGTCCTATATAAGAACTACTCTTTTCCCTTCCCAAGAGTATCAGATAAACTGGGTTCAAATCCCAGCTCTGCTACTTGTTATCAGTGTGACCTTACACAAATCACTTACCCTCAGATTCTTCATCTGTAAATTGCGATTATACTGAGTAATCTTTCAGATCCCTCTTAACTTTAAATATATGATTTCTTGAATAAAAAAATCAACTGATAAAACTTTATCAGAACATAGATCTAGAATTGAATATATTACTTCTTGTAATTCTGCTAATCTTGTTATTCAGTCATTTTCAGTCATGTCCAACTCTTCATGATTCTAGTTGGGGGTTTTCATGGCAGAGGTACTGGTTTGCCATTTACTTCTCCAGTTCATTCTATAAATGAGGAAACTGAGGCAATCTGGGTTAACTGATTTATTTAGAGGCATCTCACACAGGGAGTGCCTGAAGCCAAGTTTTAATTATAGGTTCAGGACTATACTGTACCATCAGCTGACCAAATTGATAGCCTGGAAAAAATGGAGGGCAG
This sequence comes from Macrotis lagotis, assembly GCF_037893015.1. Classification (NCBI taxonomy): domain Eukaryota; kingdom Metazoa; phylum Chordata; class Mammalia; order Peramelemorphia; family Peramelidae; genus Macrotis; species Macrotis lagotis. The sequence goes on along the minus strand of NC_133664.1, from coordinate 61,421,722 downwards.
AGAAGCCAACTTCATCTCTTCTCAGGAAAAAGAAAACTGACAAATTAAATTTGTGTGGGTCTTTGCTGGATATGCTTTAGCTGTCTCATCAAATTAAATGCTCTCCATTCTTGATAATGTACAAATGCTTTTATCTGTTAAAAAATAGACTTTCCTGTGGTTTCAATTAATCACTTTTATAAAATCTATGTGCTCTATTTCTCTCCCAAAAGCATTTAGAATAATAATGTGGGATTTCATGGTTGAGGAGCAAAAGTATTCAATAGAAGCTAAAATAAGAGTAAAGAGAAGAGAGAAATAGGGCACTGTTCATTTATTAAAATGAAGCTTTTTTTAAGGAACAACTTGTGGGATCAATTCTCTCTTCTAAGAGTGAGGAGAGAAGCTGAGAATAGGTATGGCCTTGAATTTCCCCTCTTAACCTTCTTAGGTAAGGAGGAGTAGATAGAGCACCTTGAAGTCAGGAAAATGAGGGCAAATCCTGCCTTAACTTCTCTCAACCTCAATTTCCCTTGCTGTAAAATGATAATAATAAATAATATTTTGTTCTTCATTCTTGAAGAAGACCATAATATCAGGGAAGTGATGCCATGACAAATACATGAATTAGATTTGAGTGAGAAGATGCTATACCAAGTCACCAGCCTCACTTTTTCCTCCAGAGCCATCTGGGTCCAGTGGTCAGATATGAATCAGGATGACTGGAGATGGCCCTGGATGTGAGGCAGTCAGGGTTAAGTGACCTGCCTAAAGTCACACAGCTAGGAAGAGTTATCTGAGGCCAGATGCCAACTTCCATCCTCCTGACTCCAAGGCCAGTGCTCTAACCACTGCCCAGTAATAGTAAATAGCACCTATCTCACAGGGTTGTTATACAGTTCAAATGTGATAACACATGGAAGCCCTTTACCAGTGAGCACTGAATAAATGTTAACTAATATTAGGTGGTTTTCTTTTTTATCTTTAGAGTATAAGGTGAATCTTGCTTTGAGATCCAAGGCTGAGCTCCTTCATCATTAAGGAAATTGATAGATAGATAGATAGATAGATAGATAGATAGATAGATAGATAGATAGATAGATGGATGGATGGATGGATAGAGATACAGATAGATTAGATACATGCATACATAGTGTATATATATTAATATTATGTATATATGTATGTATATATATATATATATATATATCCAAGAAATAGAAAGTTATTCACTTCTCTCCTCATAGCTTTCTCCTAGAGTTCCAAACTGGGGCCTATACCTTTACTAAGAAAGTCAACTTCTACCAGTAGACACCTGAGGACAGTCAGCTATTGTGTATCAACATAATGGGGTGCACGGTCATTTCTTCAAGGTCTGGGTCAAGTTCCTTATAAGGCCATGGTCAGAACCTGAGTTGGAACCTGTAAGGAGCTAGCCATCAGATGATAGAGCAGAGGCTTGAGTGATGTAGCCTAGGTGATCACTTAAACCAGCAGGTAGGCAGCTGTACCTTCTTTGTTCTGTGCTATTCATTAGAATTATAAACCTGTATCTAAGAACAAGTCTACCAGAACAAGTCATGTAATTCCAGCAAATCCAGATTAATTATATTGCAAGGAGTTACATGACCAGATTCAGATCTCTTTCCCAAAAGTAACTTCCGTTTACCTTCATTCACCACACTTAGGCCTTGTCAGATTACTGAACAGGGAGCAGACTAGGAAGGGAAGGAGGGGATATAATAGAGCTGAAGTCCTCTGACAAAGCAAACCACTTTCAAATCTGAAGGGGGAAACAGAAGAATAACTGCTTAAAACCACATGTTTGCCCTATAATTTGGGACATTTGGGCTTTTACTTATTTGCAGGGGCTGGAGGGAGGTAGAGAGGGAGACCTTAACCAATTGCATAAGGATCTGTCCTCACTGGGGTTTGTTACCGAGATTAAAAGTAGTTTCAAGTGTAAATGGTCGAAACCATATTGTAGTCCTGACCCAAGCTACTTGGGAGGTCTAAGTTCAATGGCCATTAGTAATTCTTTGTGAAGACGGAGAAACAGAATCTCATAAGGGGAAAAATAAACAACAAACCCATCTCTTAATGTTTCTTCTGTGGAAGCCTGACCTGTGCATTGTTATAATCCAGCCTAGATGTAGCATATGTATATATTGCAGTGCCCAGGTTTGCATTTTGGAGGGAAAAAACACCAAGCCTGAGCCAGCCGGAAGTGTGAGGCAACATTCTTGGCCAGTGAGACAGCCTCTGAAACTAAGGGCTCTCATAAATCAAAGCATGCTCAGAGGCTGCTCACCACCTTCTAGAAAACACTCAGGAACCACTATATTCTCACCTATCCTAAACCCCTTTAAAGTGTTTTCCCTCAGCTTTTGGGTTTTGTTTTGTTTTGTTTTGTTTTTAATCTTGATTTTTTAAGGTTTTAAAAGCCTTTTATGTTCACACTTGGGTGACTCACAATGGAGTGACATTGCCTTTCACTTCTTCTAGTTTCTTGCTCAGCTCAAGCTCATGGACTACAGCTTGCTGGTTGGAATCCATGATGTTGAGAGAGCAGAACAGGAAGAGGTAGAGTGTGAGGAAAACGATGGTGAAGAGGAAGGGGAAAGTGATGGGACCCACCCAATTGGAACTCCTCCAGACAGTCCAGGAAATACACTCAACAGCTCACCGCCCTTGGCTCCTGGAGAATTTGATCCAAACATTGATGTCTATGGGATAAAATGCCATGAAAGTAAGTTCCTCAAACTTTTTTTTTTGCATATGAAATGTTGTGAGTCTTGCAAGGTAATTTTTTTTAAATCTTGAAATTGTCTAAATAAATATGAATTTCATACTTTAATGTTCTTCAGAAGTCTGAACAAGTTGGTTTCAGGACAAGGGATATTAAAATATCTATAATCCCAGGTTTTTCAAATTTAACAGTTTGAATTTTTTTGGATATCATGATGTCTGGGAATAGAATGAGACCACCTCTTGCTTAGTGAACTGATTTATACTGCCAATCCAAGGATGCTTCATGATGACCTTAAACTTTCCTACTTCCCACCTTATCTTATCCCAGAGACACTAAAGATATAGTCAGTTCTGATGAGAACTTTTATTAAAACGTCTCCTTGGAAAACCCCAAGACTGCTATCCATAACTTCAAAGCAGATTCTCTTTCCTTCATATGAATATTGAAAGGGTTGAAAGCCTCTGTTGTAGCAAATATCTATATTTTAGAGAATTTTTTTATAGACTCCGAATGACTTTTCTTTAAGATAATGGTAATGAATCCAACATACTGGTGAATTCCATCTTGGCAAATTCTAACTGACTATATTCTTCTCTGCTTCCCAATCTAAAAAGCTTGATAATTTTTTGCCAGCAGTTACTAAAATGATTCTATTTACTACCTCAGAGGTAATATTTCTAACTTTATATACACAAATGGATCTATGCTCTTATTAACTGTAGATTTTTCCCTCCCACGATGCAGATTGCACTATATTCCTTTACATCCAATGTGATTCATTTTCATAACATATTATTGGTCATTAAAATGATGCCTGAATGTCATCTCTTAGGAGTCTTTCATATAAAATACAAAAACATGATCTAATCTGATTCATTTATTTTTTGAAAAATTATCATTTTAGCCTCACTTAAATTACATGAAACAAAGTCAGAAGTTTTTTTACAAAGCCTAGCAAAAGTAGTTTCTTCTTTTGCCTCAGATTGTTATAAAAACCACATCTTAATGGACATATCAAAGGAAGTTGGCTGTGTTTTGATTTTGTTTGTCAAGTTGCTTTAGTAACAGAAAATTATGTGTGGCCAAATATTCCTCCTTTTGTTCATTAGTGAAACAATTTCATTTGAGACTATGAATTGAAAAGAAGCATCAACTAAGGCTGGTTCCCTTGTCTACTCTTCTATAATGTTATTTCTGTGAGATTGTTGATAAAGCAGAATGAATCCCTTGATGGTTTGCAAATTCCAAAACAGCATAATTATTCAAAACTTACTTGAGAGAATGTAAATTTTTATCATTGATGTAATTTATTTACCCACAGTATTGGACATGAATTTAGATTTCTTATTAAACTATAAATGTATGTATGCATATGTGTGTGTCTGAATACAATTATATGTATACACATGTGTTATTAGACATTAAGATTGTATATACATATTACAGTAATAGTTTAAGCTTTTTTTTTGAAGCTAAAACCCCAGTTTTCTGACCCCTTCCAATGTTCCTTTTCTATTAAGATGCTTTAGATGCATGGTTCTCTATGTCCCTTTCAACCAGTCATTTTTTTCCTGCTATTTTCCCCCCTGAAAAAACTTCCACTCTCTATAAGAAGATCTATTTTTAATTGCCTGCTATCTGTACTATGGAAGGGATATTGCTTAAAGCTAATGTATTTGATGCCATTTCATTGTCATTCTTTTTCAGATGCACCTAGGAAAGAGGTCTATTTTATGGCCATTATTGACATTCTTACTCATTATGATGCAAAAAAGAAAGCTGCCCATGCCGCAAAAACTGTTAAACATGGCGTAAGTCTCTTTTATTCTTTTCCATCCCTTCTGAGTTCTTAGAGTTGTTCTACCTTGATGAAAGGTGGTCTTCTCTGGATGGCCTTCCTTTGAGGGAGATATAAAATAATATAGTGATATTGATTGTTAGTAAGGCCTCACATTCTGAGCACCATATTGTGAACCTACAAGTACCGGCTTCTAATCCCAGGTCTAATATCCCCTTTTGGCAAGTTATTTAAACTTCCTTCCTTAAACTGTTCACACTGCAACCTGGGGCTGTTAATAGGTACATGCATCGCTGGGGCATTATGTGAATTCATTAACTTTGAAAATGAAAAGTGCTGAGGATGTGTTAAGAATTCTAATATTAAATTTCAGAATTAAGGTTCTATTACATTTTTAATTTTGTTATTCCCTACCCAAAACTGTGCCAACACGAGTAAGTAATATTTTTTTCTTACCTTTCAAGGAATTTCATTTTTGTTAGTAATCTTTTAAAGTGCTAAGCCAACAGTTTACTGTATGATGAAATTCCTTTTCCTAATTTGACAGGTATTAAATGATGCTTACATTAAGGGACCCCTTTTTTGGCACTGTGGGTGAGCCAAAAAGCTACATGCCCAAACTATACAGATGAACTTGAGTGCAACAATACCTACAAAGAACAGAGGGGTTCCTTACCTGGAATCTGTAAACTTGATTTGTTGAGAATTTTTTAATTTGGATACCCATATTTTGATTGATTTGTTTCCTTTGCAATCCAATATATTTATTCATTTAAAAACATCATTCTGGGAAAGGAACCATAGGTTTCACCACATTGCCAAAGCAATCCATGATACACACAAAGTTATGAAACCTGGGATTAAAAAGGAGGTACATTCCCAATGAGAAGCCAGCCAGATTAATCAACCATCAAATGCTAAAGCTCTCATTTCCTTCCTTGAGAGAATAGGCTGGCATCTCAGAAACAGAATCATTCTAACTCAGCATTTGTTTCACCAATGAAATCCTTCCATTCATTCATTCATTCATTCATTCATTCATTCAGCAAATATTTATTGTGTACCCATTATGTATGGAAGGAGCTGACCAGGAAATCTCCCACCCTAGAGAAATGCATTTGGAATTCCACATGAGCATACAGGACTCTCCTTGTAAATTTTTAATAGCAAATGCATTCTAAACCTCATTCATCACTTACAGTTTCTAATATCGTTCTTATGACACATGTTCCATTTTTTTTCTACCCGATCAAGCATGAGTTCAGCTCCATAGTAGGATAATAAATTTAGAGCTAGAAGGAGCCCTGCAAGTCATCAAGTCCAACCCCTTCACTAGATATACTGGGAAACTGAGACCTCAAGAGACTAGTACTTATCCCTTATCAAAGAGATAATATGTAGCAGAAAGAGAATTCAAACCTACATCACAAAAGCATATAGCTAAAACTGGAAGTCTTCTCATCTAGACCCTTCATGAGACAGTGGGAGAAACTGAGACCAAGAAGTTGAGTGACTTTCCCCAAGTCATACAGGTAGTAATCGTCAGAGCTAGGTTTGGAAAGCCTTTGATTTGCAACCCAGTGCCCTTTCCACACTGCCTCTATATAAAAACTAAGAGGCCTTGCATTTTGCAAGCCATTGAATTTAATGGCCCCATTGGTTTTTGGCTCTGTTGGAGACATCTACCCTTTGTTTTAATCCTTGAACTTCTGATGTAAAGCATAACATAGTAAGACAGACATGAGAAATAAGATTACTCAGTCAATATAGATACCTAAAAATAACATTTAGTGACTCACTAAAATCCCGGACTTACTCTTTATGCTCAGGAAATTAATGAGCTCGTCAGAAGTAAAGTGCTTGACAACTGATTAGCAGCACTATGGACCTAAAAATAGAGATACCCCCCCCACTAATCTAACGACAGTAAAGCTGGGCTCCCCTGGCTCTCAGCTCAATTTGAGAAGAGCAATGGTGAATGCATCCCCTATGCTCATTCCCCCATGGCCTGCTGAGGAAAGCCAGCCCCTCTGGTTCTGATGGGATCAAGAGAGAGAGAGAGAGAGAGAGAGAGAGAGAGAGAGAGAGAGAGAGAGAGAGAGAACAGATTTGAAGAGGCAAGAGATGAAAGAAGGGCAAAATGGGATGAGAAATTTGAGGAAGAAAAGCTCAAAAGAGAAAAACTGATCTGGAGCTTCCCCCCACCCCCAGAATGTGTTCTGACTGGCTTCATTAGGCCAGCTGGTCTCTGAATCCACTGCTACTCCTATTGTCTGTCCCTATTGTAGAGGACTCAGCCACTTAAGCCACTCGTATGCTAAGAGGGCCATGGACAATTAAGACAGTCCTTATGCAATCATCTGGCTGAAGTGTTATTCTGCCAGATGTTTGGCTGTGTCCATTCTCCTCAATACACTACACATAGATTTAATCCAAAATCTGGCTGATTTATTTTTCCACAAGTTACCAAAAATCACATTGTTATTCCTCGTTTTTCATCATCATCATCAGAAAGTCTTTGATTATTTGAACCCTTCTGCTAATATATTAATAAATGAAACAGTAAAGTGGAGGACTGAATAGATTTGACAATTATTGAATTTACACTGAGGTATGACTTTATTTGCAGTAGGCACCGAGTAGCGTGGGTTAATTTTTTTGTGTTTAGTTTAGAAATTGAAAGAATCACAGCAATATCCATTTCCCCATCTTTATTTTTTTTCCCTTTTAAATTGGCCCAGGCTGGTGCAGAGATCTCGACCGTGAATCCTGAACAGTATTCAAAGCGCTTCTTGGACTTTATCGGCCACATTTTGACGTAACCTCCCATATTGCCCAGGGGATGGACAGACATGAGATGTGGGAACACAGCAGAGCTGGCTTCAATTAAGGAAAAAAAATAGAAATGGAACTCAGTGACATGCTCTTCTTGCATAAAAGCAAGCCTCCTCACATTTACCTCCTCAGGCCAAGATGATGGACTAGGGGGCGACTTGCTCTAACAGCTACCTGATATTTCCCAGCATAGCTCTAGCTACTTCTGACTTTTTTGTGTGTGTGCATTAAAAAAAAATTAAAATATAATTAATTAATTAAAATAGATTAGCTCTACTCAGAGAAGTTTGCGAAAGCAACTCTCTGATACAGCTAGCCGTGGTGGAGTGAATGAATGAATGAACAGTGGGGGGGAGGGGAGAATCAGATGCATGTCATACCTGCCATGTTGGCATCAAACTGTAAACTGTGGATCAGTTTATTTTTTGAGTTGAAAGACATAAGACAGTATTCATAATAATAATGATAATAATAATAATGACGATGATTTAAAAAACCAACCACCATACCGCGAATGTTACACTTCTACTCCGCACGCTGGCACTCCTTAATAACTGTAACATTAACCCCTTGGCAGCAGATGAGTTGGGTGGCTAGCATCCACCATCTTTGCCTTTGCACTGTTTCGCCTCAAATACATCATGTCAAAACTTCCAGCGTCAAGGAGGTTACTTTCTCTCTTATAATGGGAGGCTGATGCCGTAGTTGCTCTGTCAGTTACATTTTCACCTCAGTAAATTATGTCAAGAAAAAAAAAAGCTTATTCTCTTTTATTGCCTGGAGCTTCTCCATTGTTACACTCTTCTTGCAACATAGGAATTAATGCTACATGGAAAAAATAGCTTTTGGGGGAAAAAAACTGCATAGTTTTGGGCAATAGTATCTTCCAATTTGAGGAGATGAGCCAAGTGATAGAAATCTCAATTCTCCTGCTCCAGAAAGAAAACAAATCTGAAATTTTAAAACGCTTCTGTTTTTGACCACTGTTTAAGCAGTGGTATTTTGTTATAAATTATCCCTTTCATGGAAACCTTCAATTTTACTGTTTACATTATTAGGAAAACAGGGATACTTTTGAATCTAAAATTTTATGTACAGTATGTGATTTTTTGAAGTTTACATGTAAAGTTATTTTGCAGCCTAGATGAAACAATGTTTGCATTTCTTGAGGTGTATCATGCAGTGATGTATCAGAATGGATACTTCTTCCAAGTCCACAGTAGAGAAGTCTTTTACAATAAATTTTAAAAGGCCATTCTGTTTTTGTTTCCTCTCCAAATGTTCTTTTAACAACTGAATGATTTTTTCAAATGTTTATTCCAAATCTGTTTGTACAAATCCATTGCCTGAAACTGTGCTGATTGCATTTAATCATGTTAAAAAAAAAATTTCAACATTGATCATGTTGCTACCAGCTTTCCCCGCATCTTCTGAAAGGCGTGAAGCCAAAAAGAATTAGGTTTGCTTAGAATATGTTATTAACTCATACACTGTGTTGAAGCTGTGCCTTTAAAACTCTTTGTTTAAATCATGAGATGATTTTTTTTGCCTGCATTTTCAGGGGAAGAAAAAAAAATCACACCCTCCACCGATTACTTAGAACGAAAACAAATCCCATCCTGGCAGGATGCCTCTTCCAGTAACATTGACATCAGTGCTGTTCAGACTGCATCTGGGCATGGTGTGTGTAGGGTTTATTTCAGAGAAACACTGAAAGGGCCGAAATCATAGCATCTCCAGAAGCTAAAGGCAGAGCCATCCCCATCACTGTCCCCCTATACTGATTTTTACATAGTTTTATTACCCTCAATGAAGGAAGTTACCACTGTAATATAATTGTACAAATCTTGTATTTTATGTATTTAAATGAATGGATACTGTGATTAGATTCTTAATCTGGCATCATAACCCATTTCATTTTTTTAACATGCCATGGTTTCCCATGGTAGGAGACTGAAAAGAGAGAAATCCCAAAGTTAAGATGTGGTACCCAGATATCATTTGAATAGCTTTTCTTATTGTGGCCAACATGTTTATGCTTTTTAGAAGTTTACAAAAATGCTTTTTTATTTGTCTATAACAGTCTTTGTCCTTCATTGCTGTCAATAAACTGTTTATTTGGACAGGGTAAAGATGCGCACATTGTATCTCCTAGTGCTAAAACTCCACTCCAGATATGAGCAAGGCTTTATACAATAAAGCACTTTGATGACTCCCAAGGTAAAGCCTCTGCCCCCTTTGTTCCAACTAGGCTTCTCTCTACAGGTGAATTTACAAATGTAGTTAGACTGGAAAGCCTTTGGGGACACCTCCCATTCAGAGTCTGTGGTTCTTTGAAACATATCTATATCTATATATCTATATATATATATATATATATGTATATAGAAGTCAGCTAGGTGGTGCAGTGGATAGAGTACCTGCCCTGGAGTCAGGAGGACCTGAGTTCAAATTCAGCCTCAGACACTTAATAGTTAACTAGTTGTGTGACCTTGGTCAAGTCACTTAACCCCATTGCCTTGCAAAAAAAAACTCATATATATACAAACCTTAAATTTTGAAGAAGCAAAATCAAATGAAATCAATCATTTTCTTTTCCAGGACAATTTGTTTAACCTGGAAAATGGGTTTTCTATTTGTAAGTGACCAGAACTACTATAGCAAAGGTAGCAATGATGAGCAAGGTGAAAAGAAAACCCACTGATACTCTTATAACAAGAGAAATAGGAATAGCCTTAGGTTTCAGTCACATAGTTCACTGATAACCCCTATGGGGGGGAAAAACCCTTTCCTTTCCGTAGTATAATATTCTGAAATTTTCTAGGGATGGGGATCCTTGCTACAGGAAAGAATGATTTTAAAATTCCTTGAGGAATTTACTGCCTTTAATGGCTTTCAGTGCCATCCCCAGCACACAACCTAATGAATGCTGCTCATTCCCATTATACAGTTAGATGGCACAGTGGATAGAGCATCAGTCCTAGAGTCAGGAGGACCTGAGTTCAAATTTGGCTTCAGACACTTGATACTGTGTGATCCTGGGCAAGTCATTGAACACTTGTTGCCTCACATCCAGAGCTATCTCCAGTCATTCTGATCCATAATCTGGCCACTGAACTCAGATGACCGGAGGAAAAAATGAGACTGGTGACTTGGCAGAGCACCCCCTCACTCAAATCCAGTTCACTTGCTTGTGAAACCACCTCCCTGGTTTGATATTGAAAAGCAAACATCATCATCATCATCACACAGGAAGGGAAAATGGCTGTTGGTCTGGTTTCTGTTTTCTTTCTAGTATATTTGGTTCTAAATATCTATTTTTCCTTCATTCTGGTTCTGCATGGCCCAGATTTGAATTCATAGTGGTTCCCAAAGTGTGACGGTACTTATAAATATTTAATATCTCAAATGTAACAACAGGAAAAATTGTGTGAATTAGAGCCGGTCAGGAATATGTGGATTTAACTCAAACTTTCAGTATCCCAAGGCAACGTTTTAAACAGCTAATGGTGGTGAGAGGAAATTAATCCTTGCTCAGAAATATTTCTCATATCAGGAGATCTCTCTTTGATGAAATCTCAGATCCAGACCAAAAAATTAAGTAGCAACAACAAGCAATTAAACACTGTTTTAAACACTAGGAGGAACTGGATCCCTTAAACCCCATTTTGGAGACATTTTTCAGTTACTTGATTAGTATTTATTGAGTGAGTATTGCCAAGCAAGAAAGATAATGACAAAAGTGAAATCCTTCCTTGCTCTTAAAAAAAATACATTCTAAAGGGGAAAATATAGAAGTTATTTTGGGAAGGAAAGGCATTAGCTGCTGATAATTGATATGGCAATAAATAACAAAAGGCAAAGAAAAGAACATAGAACAAAATTATTTTTCCCAGAGATTCTCTTTGAAGTTTCCTTTGAGCTGGCACTCCTCCCAAACATTTCCTTTTATTTACATTAGCTCCCAATAGTTTGGGAGTAATTTAGGTGACTTTTCCCTCAACGTTCTCAAGACGGCAAATGACCATTTTTCATAGGTAGCAATTCCTCCCTTTTCCCTCCTTGAAGAGAGTACAACAGCTAATCATTTAGTGGTAGATGTAGACATATTTAATTCAAATCAAGCATTTAAAAACTTGGCATTGTGTTGGGAATTACGGAAATACAGAGACACTTTAGGAGATTGTAACTCAGCCAAACAACAAATATTTATTAACTACCTGTCAATCAAGGAACTTATATTTTAAAGAAAAAGACATATGTACAGAATATAGACATAATAAATTCAGGATAGTTGAAAGAAAAAGAATTTTAACCGCTGGTTGCTGATGAAGTGATATATAGTAGGGAAAACAATAGGTATGTAAACAACCAAAGATAAAATATATTCAGTGATGATTAGTTCAGTTTTCCTTAGTTTTAGAGGAAAATCCATTAGGGATGGAATCCAAAATCTGTTGTTCCTTTCGATTCGATTCATCTGCAGGACAAAATCCACCTGCCAAATGTGCTCTCCATCCCCAAGCCTCTTTCCCAATTCTCTGAATTGATATGTTTTTAAATGATATGACCTTGTATTGTACAGTGGTCCTGAACACCAATTGAGAATGATGGGAAAGGTGCTGAAGGAAGAGCAAGTAATGAATTACCAAGGAAGATGGTCGAAACTACCTTTTCTAGAACTCTTGGAGAATAGGGTGAATACCCATTTGCCCTGAAAAAGTTTTAGTTAATGTGCCCTAAAGAACTCAATGACCTTCTTTGTTTATGATTTAGTTAAAAACCCTACTAAGGGGGAGGGGAAAAAACATAATAGGTTCTCCCTTCCCCTTCTTCCACATTTATTTTTCAACATTTGAATTTAATGTTTGAAAGTCAAAGGTGAAAATGAGTTAGGTTACCTCAGAGTAAACCAATAGCTGTACTGTATTTAGGCAGATAAATCTCATAGGTTAAAGTGAAATAAATTCTAAAAATCTAAGATACAGCTAGTATGTATTAGTACATACACAACTTTGTATATACACACAGTTAATTAACAAAAAATATCGGGTTTCAGGTAAAGCAACAGTTCATGACAAAGTGCTCTTGTGAGTTTTCTCTTGTAGACCCTGATTTTAAACTCTAGACCCACTTCCTATCATTTTATGATGAACATCTTTAGAGACAGAAGAGAGCATAATGGTAGATTTAGAGCCACTACTAGTCAAGAAAAGGTAAAGAAAATCCATGAATATAACCTGAACTCAAAGAATGAGATAGCCTTATAACATATCCCTGAATTATAGAATCTAAGGAAGACTAGAGCATTGGCAAGTAGTTTGGAAGTTGACCTCAGGTGATATGTGAAAATATTTGGAGGAGGAAAAAAGGTAGCGAGGCTCCATAAAGAGTCCTATAAACGTATAGGTTTATACATGCATATTATACACACATACATATTAATTGAACTTTCTATCCTTTCATTGTATAATATAGCAAACATAAAATGGAACATATCTGTGTGAATTTTTACTTCATAGACTCAGAAAGTTGTCTAGATCACTGCAAAATTAAAATTAAGTCATTTACCTAGAATCACATGACCATATATATCAAAAGCAGACTTGAACTCTGATCATACTAGTTACAAAGCCATTATATCACTACTGCACAAAGGAAGCAGAATGGTATAGTAGAGAGCTGGCCTCAGAACCAGAAAGACCAGGATTCAAGACTTCCTCTGTTAAAGAATAGCTGTATGACTCTTGGCAAGTTGCCTAACTTCTCAAGACAGACTCTTAAGTGACTGAGTAGTGCAGACCTGTAAGGATACTGAGAGTTTCTCCTCTTTTGAGAGTTCTCTATGCCATTGAAGTCAAAAATCCAAATCCAGGCTCTATTTGTAATTTAAAAGGATGAGTCTCTCTCCTTCCTTCTGGACCTCTTCACCTCCCTTTCTCTTTCTCTCTCCATTCTGTATCTAGCTGTCTCTCCCCTCCACTGATATAGATGTAAATATGAACACATATGTGTGCATAAGAAAGGAGAGTTTTATCCATATATTATTTCCTGTGTGTATGTATATATATACATACATACATATATATATATATATACATATATATGTATATACACACATTTCTGTGTATGGATGTAGACTTATGGAAATAGAAAGAGATATACAAATTCCCCAAGGAGAGGAATAATATTAATATCTATTGGAGAGAAATTCCTTTTAGATCATTTGACCGCTTGTAAAGGGCCAAATAAAGTTCTCTTTTCTTTATTTATTTTCCTGGTGAAGTCTTTGGCCAGTACAGTTACAAAGAGGCTTCCCTCCTTCTTGAAAAATTACCATCAATTCATTTGCCCCTTTTGGGGAAAGCAAACCTATATCATCTCTCTGGAATTTCTTTAATGCTAGAAATAATTAATGATTACAAAAAAAAAAGTAGATTAGCTAATTGCCTTGATACCTAAAGATGCAAAATGTCCAGGCACATAGATTAATTAATAGGGTAATATTTTCAAGTATTCCTTTAGCAATTATTCACTTTGGTAATTAACACTTCTCTGTAGTGCTCGTTGCCTTCTAATTATTCCCACTGGTGGAATGGAGCTGGGGACCCCCACTCCAACCCTGATCTAAACCAAGTCACAATTTCAGTTACTTTATTTCAGCATGGAAAAGACTTGCCTTTTATTTCCTTTTTCTCTTCACCTTGGCCTAGAGCAAAATGTGGTGAAGACCACCTGAAATAACCCTTTTAGACCTCAAAAGGAACAGCATTATTTCAAGTGGTATGATCCTGAATAATACTACCCTTAATGAAGAAAAAAAAAACAGAGTGACACTCTAGCTTTACCATATTTAAATTATTACTAATTCACTTTCATTTTTCAGGCATTCATCTTTATTGATTGAATAAGCTTTTTCATCTTTTCATGGATGTTAGTTGTTTTTCTATTGATTTTCTCTTTTTGACCTGGGTAAATTTTTACAAAAGAAATATATGTGTCTGTTTGTGTGTTTGTATTTGTGTGTGTGTATTTCTATTTTGCTGCCTTTTTATTTTCCCTACAAGTCTTTTTCTACCCAATCTATATTTATTTTCCTCTAAATTAATATAATTTCCCCTTAATTCCTCTTTAGATAGTAGTATAAGCTGCTATCTTTAGCCTTGGTTTTTTCATCCAGATGGTATTACATGTGTGTCCAATTAAATTATTCAAACTCTTTTTCTTAACTAGTTCCAAGCTCCTAGGAGGAAGGGACACTACCCTAATCCTTTCTGGAGGACCCCCCTAAGTATTTAATGGACCACAGGTGTAGGCCAGACTCCCTAAATAACTGTTGACTAGTTGCCTAATTGTTTGAAGACTCTTTTCAATAATAATGACACGTATTTACATAACACTGCTGGTACTTTCACACACATTATTTCCTTTAGTCCAACTGTTGTATAAGGAAAGAAATACAATTATCATTGCCCCCACTGAATGGCTAAAAAAAACTGGCTAGTTAATAAAATGGACAAGGCATGGTTTGAACCCAGGCCTTCTAATTCCAAGTTAAGGACACTTTCCAAAACATCTTAATCATGACAATAAACAGTCTTTCCCAATATGTATTAATTTTTTAATTTCTTAAATTAAATTATTACTAAATACACAAATTCCATGAAAGTATTTTTTGAGGTGAATATTTTTTATTTTATTTTAAAGGATTAATTATGCCAGTTCCTCAAGGCAAGTCTTTTAAGACTTTTACAGGAATCTCTTGATCCCATCTCCTCTCTCATCTTGCACTATTGTTCTATATCCTGAATAGAGTCTACCTGGATAGAATTTCTCCTGGGAGAATTGCTCATTTCTTTTAGTTTTTGTTGTTGTTGTTTGGTTTTTTGCAAGGCAATGGGGTTAAGTGGCTTGCCCAAGGCCACACAACTGGGTAATCATTAAGTGTCTGAGGCCAGATTTGAACTCAGGTACTGCTGACTCCAGGGCTCTATCCACTGCACCACCTAGCTGCCCCACTAATTTCTTTTTCTTACACTATTGCAAAACAGTGATTGGTGTACAATAAGAATTAAAGCAACTTCCACCATGATTTTTTTAAATTAATTGTCAATTAACCCCGAAATGCTTCTACTTGCCACTCTGAAAATATTCTTTAAAATAAATCAAAAAAGGAAACAAGGATTCCATTGTCTTCATTTCTATTTTACATAGTACTAGGAATGCTAGCCATAGCAATAAGATTAAAAATATCAGGGGCAGCTAGGTGGCATAGTGGATAAAGCACCAGCCCTGGAGTCAGGAGTACCTGGGTTCAAATCTGATCTCAGACACTTAATGATTACCTAGCTCTGTGGCCTTGGGCAAGCCACTTAATCCCATTTGCCTTGCAAATAAAAAAAAAAAAACACCCCCCCCAAAAAAAAAATATTGAGGAAATAAGCACAGGTAAAAGAGAAACAAAACTATCCCTTTTTATAGATGATTGGATGACATACTTAAAGAATTATAGGAAGTCAACTAAAAATTAGTTGAATTAATTAATAACCAGAAAATTGCAAGATAAGGAATTGATCCAAACAAATCATAGGCATTTCCTTATAATTCCCCTTGGTGAATTCTGAAGTCTAAGGATGGCCTGAACCCCAATGAAAGTTGCTAATATGTCAAAGACAGAGGGAACATGTCACAATAGAGTAAATACATGATTTTGAGGAAGAAAGATTTGAATTCGAATCTCGCCTGTGATGATACAGGACATTTCATCTCTAAAAATGAAGTTGATAGGGGGCAGTTAGATGGCTTAGTGGATAGAGCACTGGCCCTGGAGTCAGGAGGACCTGAGTTCAAATCTGAACTTAGACACTTAATAATTGCCTAGCTGTGTGACCTTGGTCAAGTCACTTAACCCCATTGCCTTAAATAAATAAAAATTTAAAATAAAATAAAGCTGATAACCTATAACTGCCAACATCAAAGTGTTGTTATGAGGCTCAAAAAAGGATAATTTAGAGGATAGAGCCCCAGATCCAGAATCAGGAAGGCCCCAGTTCAAATGCGGCTCAAACACTTAATAGCTAGATAACCCTGGATAAGTCACTTAACTCTGCTTAAGTTTTCTCATCTGTAAAATAAACAAATAAATGAAATAGAGTCACAGTGTTGAACATGACTGAACAACAACAAAAGATTTAAGGGCTGGACAAAAAAAGAACCTGGCAAAATTCATGTTTCACTTAGAGGACTCAATAATTGATTTAAATTTCCAATAAACTTTCTTAACCCCTTGATAATATATACAAGACGTGCAAACTTAAAAGTACTATATTACAATTAGTGATTCTTCCTACAATATACACCTTTGTAACATAAGACACCAATTGTGCAAACCTTTCAGTTCCCTATTTTCAGGAGAAAGCTGGTAATATGTTTCATGTGATTCAGACACATTGCCATTCAGGAATTTTGTTTGAACATAAAATAGGAGCCATACTTTTTGTGACATATGTCTCTTTTTGCCTTGTGGAAAGAACCTCAGAGGCCATCAAGTCCACCATCCCCTTTGGACAAATGAGGAAACTGAGACCGAGAGAGATTAATGATCTACCCAACATCACACAGGTAGTAGGCAGAGGTGTGATTTGAAGTCAGATCTTCTGACTCCTAAGTCTTAAAAGATTCCAGAAATAAATAAACCATGATTTTATTATACTAAGAGCATTTGCTCCTCTCTCTTTGAAATTCTCCTTACCATCCTGTTTTCCTCAGTCAGGACAGTGACCATTGAGAATGGAAAGCTTTTCATAGGCTATAGTAGAGATTTTGTGACTTTCAACAGCTTTTGTTCTACAAATTTCCAGAATCACTTTAATTTTAATTAAAACTGAGTAATACATCTGACGGACCAATAAGTAGCAGCCTTAATGATGGTAAGAGAACCAGGAGCCCTAGGACCAGAGTTTGAATTCAGGCTCACATACTCCATGCTTGGGCTATTCATTTTACCTTTTAGAACTGTGTCTTTGGTTGGGTTATATTCCCTATCTACTCTCTTTCAGCTCTATTGTTATGATCCTATCATTAGATTCTTTTTTTCTTGATGGGGGTATAGGGAGGTGTGAGGGCCAGTTGAGCTCTTTTCAGAGTTGATCATCCACCTTTGGAATCCACTTGATTCGCCCAAATCTGTGCCTCCAAGAATATGATGATGTTAGTCCTTGTTCTTGAAGAGGTGATGCCATGACATGCATATGAATTGGATTTAAGAGAGGGGATGCTTTGCCAAGTCACTGGCCTCATTTTTTCCTCTAGGGCCATCTGGGTGCAGTAGCCAGGATAACTGGAGATGGCCCTGGGTGCAAGGCAATTAGAATTAGGTGACTTAACCAAGGTCACACAGCGAGTGTGTCTGAGGACAGATTTGCACTTAGGTCCTCCTGACTTCATGGCCAGCATTCTACCCAATGTGTCATCTAGTTGCCCAAGAATTTGTAATACATGCACAACAGTCATACCCTGGTAAAAGCATCTTGGCAGATGGGCTAAAGCAGATTGAAGGTAACCAATAGCTCTCAAACCCGTTGGTGAGTTAGGGGAAATGTCTAGCCTAAGTATGTGAAAATTTCCCAAAGTGGAAGAAGTAGATGAGAACAATTTCTCAATGGCCAAGAGGAGGCTGTAATAGATACTGTTGAGCACTTTGAATTTGATCAGACATTGAAGATACCAAAGGTCTTCGACTATATACCAGGCCTTTGCCAATCATGGTGACTTTTGTCTTGCCACTTGACTTTGATGACTCTGGAAGAGAGTGAGGCTGAGCAGCTCTGCAATTTTGCCTCATTTCAATCCAATTCATATGTGAGTCAAGACACCACTCTCTTCACAATTAAAGGACTAACAGCAGTAGATTCGATGAATTCAGCAACTGATGACTGAATTTTCCTACACTAAGATATTCTCCTTCCCTATAGCACTTTCCCCAGCATCTGACATTTTTTTGTAGAACTGGAATTCTTCCTGTCTCTTTCAGAAGACAAATTATAATGTAAACAAAATGTGGCTGAATTGACACTACTTCTATTATTGTCCATTTCCAATGAATTTTACCTCAATTGACCAAAAGAAAAAAAATCAAATTACTTATAACAATAAAACTTGGACATTCAACACCTCTTTGAGGAGCTAAATTAATAATCTCTCTGTGCTGTTTCCTAGGAATCTGGTTACCTAGGTACCTGGCTACCCGTGACCAGAGCCTGATCAAGTCACCCATCCACCTGAGGCAAGATCTGAAAATTCTATCTTTGTATATTATGCTTAGCTCTGCATCTTCCAATAGCCTCAACATAAGCAACTAGACAATATAAAATACTTATGTGCAAGGAAAGGCAGACTTTTCTGACATTAAAAATATTACATAAATATTTTCTTAAATAATATTTAAGAAAATATTTAAATAACATCTTACCTGGAAAGTGGATTGAATCCTAGTTGCAAAATTGCCTCTACATCATGTTTTTCCTGGATCCTGTTCTTCATGGCTAAATATGTAAACCAGGGACCTATAGGCTTCACAGGGACAACTCTAGCAGACTTTCTAAGGCAGGATTCCATGAGAAGACATATAGAAATAATATTGAAAAGTATTGCTTTTTGCATGTGTATGGAGATAGAATACCCACCATTCATGTTGTTTCCTGAGTGGCTCCCTACCCTTTTTACAACTCTATTAATTATACACGGTCCCTTTTGTTCTAATTATTTTCAAAATTCTCAAAAGGAACATCTTTTTTTTATTATTTTATTTGAAGCAATGGAGTTAAGTGACTTGCCCGAGGTCACACAGCTTAGGCAATTATTAAGTGTCTGAGTTTGGATTTGACCTCCAGGGCCAGTGCTCTATCCACTGTGCTACCTCACTGCCCCCAAAAGGAACATCTTTCTGCAATGATCTTAGCCACCTTTCTGCAAAGATGAGAATGGAGCCATAGGACTAAAATGAAAAGTAGAGTTCTTTATGACTAGAGAGCTAACTCATCCCTTTCTTTTCTTTCTAGCTTTTGGAGTTGGTCAAGGAGATTCACCAGGGCAGGGAGGAATTAGGATGAATAACTAATTGCATGATAAGGAGAAGATGCTATAGTCTCAGATGCAAATGTAATCCTTACTGTGAAAAATAGAATGTAGATATTCGAATTCTCAGAAATGATCTCCTGAAGTGGGAAATAAAGTGATTGACCTCTATTTAAATTCTAAAATTCAACATTCAGCTGAATTCAAGCTTAGTTTTAAACTATTAATTTTTTGTTTTACCTTCAACTCTTTTCTTAAGAGACAGAATTGCACTATGGGTTCTGGGGAAATGGATTCCAATCCTGCCTCTGAAATTTACCAGCTTTTATCATCACAGAAAAGGCACTTAACTCTCAAAAAAAAAAATTACAGGTGAAGCATAAACCATCTTATCAGAGAGAGATTTTCCACACAGACAATCATAGGTCATCAATGTAAATCTTTGCTAATTTAAGTTTACTTTATATGATATTCTGATGCTCCTGGAAAGGTCCTTGATGATAGTGAGCTGCAATTTATAACAAATGAGAAATATTGACAGTATAATGAACACTATATAGAAACCACACCTAGGTGATGGATAAATAATTAGAACTTCCCTGAAGCTACCTAATTAAACCCTTCCCAGACAACCTGTAATTATTCTTTCCCAGAGGCAGCTAGGTGGTAACCATGGCTAGTCTGAAGTCAGGAAGACCTGAGTTCAATTCCGACCTCAGACACTTATTAACTGTATGACCCCTGTCTCTCTTCCAACTGTAAAATGAAGATAATAATAGCCCCTACCTCCCAGGGTTGTTGTGAGGATCAAATGAGAAATGATTAATAAATATTTGTTTCCTTCCTTGACCTATTATGTATTTTCTGGAGGAATGAGGTCCTGTGATATCCTCAGAGACTAAAATACATATTTTCAATTGAAGTTGAGTCAAGTGCTGAAAGAGAGAGCAAAAATGGAGAGGAATTTATCATCAGACCCTGGAAACAGTACTAGTCCTGAGTGTTTTGATACATCAGAAATTGCTTCCTCATGCCAGATCCCCATCAAATGTCCCTCCTCATTAGGAAACTCTTACAGCCTTAAAACCACTTCACATCTGTAGAAACACCTGATCTGTGAACAGAAGAACAAAATTAGTCCCACTCCCCACTTCTCAAATCCAACTGACAGCCTGAGGTCTCCTTAGAGAGACATTGCCAGCCCAGTAACCTAAGTTCTTGAGACCACTCTGAGCAGTGAAGGTGGCCTACTGCCACCCATCCTGTGTCTTCTCATAGGCACCTACCTGCCTCAGTAGCTCTACTCGAGCTGACCCTGCAAAACCCACAGGTCCCTGGCTTACAAATATAGCCAAGAAGAATAAGCTCCAGGAAAAAAAGCATGCTGTAAGGAGCAATTGTGCAACCGGGATTCAGTTTAGCTTCCAGGTAAGACATTATTTAATCCATGTTTCTAAAGACAAATAATCATCTGGCTTAGGTTGTTGAGGTTTTTCCCTAGCTCTCTCTCTCTCTCTCTCTCTCTCTCTCTCTCTCTCCATACATACATATATATATATATATATATATATATACATACATACATACATACATACATTCAACCTGAGAATGAGAGTTATTTCTAGCTATGAGGGCTTTCTTGGATTGTATAGATCATCTCTCCTAATTCCATCATAATTTTTAAAAGGTATAGGAAAGATTGTCAGATTATTTTAATAATGTTGTCACCTTTACAAGGAAAAAAGTGAGCTTCTTTAACGCTATAGAAAAGGAATTAAATTAATGTGTGCTTAAGACGGGCTGGTGTAATATCGCCATAATTTATAGCTTTAGGGGAAATCATACTATGCAGTCTTTTCCCCCTTCTGCCTAAGAGTATCTCAGACTTAAGTAGAAATGAGTTCTGTGCTTAGAGTATTTTTTGTAGTTGTCCTACTGACAAGATTCTCTCAATTCTCATGATCAAGAGACCTTATTTTTATTCATTGACCATGTGGTAGGCATTACATAGGATCAGTTAATGTGTATTTATTGAGTCTACTATTTTTCAGACAATCAATTCAAGAGAACACCCCCTAAAAGTTTATAATTAAAAATTCATGTAATGTAAGTGAATATAATATAGAAGTTTTAAAGTTTATAATTAAAGTTAGATCTGATATAGGTGAGGCATAAAGGAAATGTAAATGACTGAGGCCACATTTTAGGAAAACAAGAATTGAGGGATTAATAGGTCAAGATATGAACAAACTAAAGGGTGGTTTTGTGTTTTGTTTAAGAAAGCAGGGAAAGTCAAAGAGCCACATCAAAAACTGAGTGGGGCCTGGGGCCACTGAGCCTCTCTTTACTAATTAGGCAAGGGAAGCTTTGTGGAGGAGTTGGTTTTTAAGGAGCTGTTTTATTTAAGGGAATTGTAGGTGGGGAGGGGATGTCTTCTTTGGGGGGAGGGGAAGGAGGGAAGTGAGGGGGGTATGATTAAAAGAAGGAGATTATCTAAGACTTTTCCTGAAATGAGGGGAAAGTTGGGCTAGGGATCAAAAGACTAAAAGGAAAGAAGTTGCCTGAGGAACTAGTCTGCAATCTCTCTTGAATCTGCCAGTCCCTTTTCTTCTTCTTCTATTGGGAAAGGGGAAAGGAATAATTATATTACACTTATATTGACATTATACTTTATTTTTATATTGTACTTTCTATTGCTAAACTAGTACTTTATATTTGTTATCATCTTGCTATCCCTGTTTTACATATGAGGACACTGAGGCAGGCAGCAGTAAAGTGATTTTGCTTGAGGTCATACAGCTGTTGGTTGTTGCTCATTTGTTTCAGTCGTGTCTGCCTCCTGTGACCCCATTTGGAGTTTTCTTGGGAAAGACACTGAAGTGGTTTGCCATTTCTTTCTTCTGCTCATTCTATACATGAAGAAATTGAGGCAAATAAGGGTAACTGAGTTGTCCAGGGTCACACAGTTGGTGAGTGTCTGAGGCCAGATATGAACCCAGGAAAGGGCATTGTCCTGACTTTAGGCCTGGCACTCTCTCCACCTAGCTAGTTAAATGTGAGGCAGGATTTGAATTCAGAGTTTCCTGATTCCAAGCAAAAGGCATTTTCACCAGTGTAGCTACTCAGTAAGTGCTTATTAATTTATTCTTGCTCTCTTTTCCACCCCATTTTCTTCCCAGTCAGTGTCAGTTAAAGACCAGATCACTTCTTAAAACTGGTCTAATTGTCTTTCCTGCTTCTGTTCGGCACCATCTCCAAAGAGCCCTCCATTACAGTGCCACCAGAATGGTCACATTAAACCTTCTGAGAGTGGCTTCCCATGACTTAGCAATTTCAAAACTTAATCCTGGCCTCCAAGTCCCTTTGGAACCTGGCCTCCACTGGGGCTATTTTTCAATGGTCACCTTCCCCTTGTGGTTTGTCATTTTGTCGAGACGAGTTAGTAATACAGCGGACAGAGCACTGAACCTGGATTTAGGAAGATCAGGGTTCAAATGAAGCCTCAGATACTTGTTAGCTATGTGACTCTGGCAAATCATTTAACCTCTGCTTGCCTCAGTTTCCTCATCTGTAAAATAGGGATAAGTAATAGGGTTGTTGTAAGGATCAAATGAGATAATAATCATAAAATTGCTTAATCTAATACCTGAGACAGAGTAAAAACTGTATAAATGTTGCTATGATTATTAAGCATGATTTAGCTATATAGAAAGGGACTCATCACCAGTAAGTAGGCAATTTGGTGACAATGCAAAATGCCCTTCAGTCTTGGAGGTAGCCCTCCTGCTTCTGCAGGGACACTGACAGAGGGATCCTATATCAATATGAATATAGTAGATGAATCTCTAAATGTGAGATCCTTGTCCACTGATCAAATGAATGGAGAGGCACTGATTAGTCAGGGGGAACTGAAGTATATCAGTCTTGAGATTCTCACTCTAAATGAAAGCGGAAGATGAAAAGCATTAAAAATTAAATGAAGGATAGTTTAAAGGTTCTCCTTGGAGTTGCAAAAAGAGGAGAGGTGGCATGACATCGTGGCAAGGCACCAGGACTGAAGTCAAGAAGATTTGAGATTCAATTCTACCTCATTCATCTAGCTTTGTTACTCTGAGTAACAATAATAATAAACATGATGATGATGATGATGATGATGATGATGATAATGATGATGTGAGCTTGTGGTGGTGGTGATGGTAATGATGATAATAATGGGTGATAATGATGATAGCGGTAGTGATGATGGTGGTGGTGGTAGTGGTGGTGATGATGATAACAACATTTATCTACCTCTTCCAAATAGTGTCTCATTTTTTTTCAAAAGTCCTGGGAGGTGGTTACTATTATTAAACCTACCATTTATAGATGTGAAAACTGAAGCAGAAAGAGATTAGGTCATTTGCCCAGAGCCATGCAGCTAACAAATATATGAGGAGAAATTTGAACTCAGGTTGTCCTGACTCCAGATTCACTGTGCCACTTTCTTTGAGCCTGTTGCCTCATCTGTCAAAGGAAATGAATGAATTTGATTGGACTTCCTGCTCCGAATCTGAGATGCTATTACCATGAATCCAAAGGCAATGACAGACATCATTTCATGGGATATTTGATGATCTCATATTATAATGCTCTTGGTGCTTGGGAGCCAAAATACCACCATGGAAATAATTTCAGTTTATAGTCTAACATCTGTTGCAGGCAGGGCCTGTAGAGGCCCTATGAAGAATTAATAAGACCCTCCCAGCTAAATCAGCTTGTTTGTAAGACTAGAAATAGGAATAGATGAGGAGGGCTTATTAGAAAATATGGGTCAAGAATAAGAGAGATCAAAGACATGGGTTATGTCCTGCATCTATCTATCTCTTGAGTACCTACTTGTATGAACATAAAAAAGACATTGACCATGAGGAATAGCAATAAAGCTAATTATATTTTAACAGACAGGAAATAGCCCTTTACTGATTGAATCATTCTTGAGTCAGTTCTATAGTCAGACAATTAATGGGTCAGAACAAAGTTCAAAACTAATACAAAACTAGAAGAAAGCATTTTTTAAAATAGTATGGTTCAAAATTAAAACAATTCCAGCCTAAGCTGTCTCAAGTTTTCAATGATTAAAAATAGGGAAAGGATATTGAGATCACGAATTGTGCCTATTCCAGTGACTACTGATCTCCCTGTTTTTTTTTTTAAAGATCCAAATAAAAATCTCATATTCTACAGAAGGCCTTCATCAGCCTCTCTTAATTCCAGTCTCTTCCCTCTGTTAATTATCTATTTATCCTGTATATAGCTTGCTTTGCATATATTTGTTTACATGTTATCTTCACCCCCCCCCCCCAATTAGATTGTAAGCTCCTTGAGGGCAGGGACTGTCACTGAGCACAGTAACTGAGGGCACTTAATAAATAAATGTTTATTGACTGATCCTTCATCAAACAAGGCTTTTAATAAAAATTTAGGGCTGTACTAGAGGTCAATTGTTCAAGTCCTTTATCCTACCAGTAAGGAAATTGAGACTAAGATAGGGTAAGTGACTTGCTTTTGATCATTCAGCTCACACCTATCAGAGTTGATATTTGAACCCAGGTCTTGGGACTTCCAATATGTGTGTGTGTGTGTGTGTGTGTGTGTGTGATGGACTCCTTTGGCAGTCAGTCTATGGATGTACTCTTCTCAGAAAAATTTTAAAGGCATAAAGTAACATATACAGATGTACAAAAAAAGACCAATTATTTTGAAATACAGGTATCAAAATATTTGATTAAAAATTATGTTGAAAAACCCCAAGAACTGCTGCCCTAGATTCTCAGCCTATTGTTCTAGCCATTAAATTATGGTCAGTTGCTACTAAGTGAATTTCACACTTCATATTTTTCTTTCTTTAAAAATTGGCAGTGAAAGTGTGGTATTCGATTAACCACAGTAATCAACTTGACCAGAATACTCCATTTCCCATTTGTTCTGGATTAATAGGAAGCCCTTGGCATCCTTTTGCCAACACAAAGCACTTTCACTTGAATCTAACCCTTCTCTCATTCACTAAAAGCTTACCTCAGAGCTTCTGTCCCCTTTCTCTTTATATTGAGCAGGGCCCTTATCAGTATTTATTCCAGAGATGGAATAAGATAAGAAAATGCTGCATTTACCAGGTGCCTCTCCTGTCCCTTTATTTTCCATTCATTACCTAGAATTTGACCATTTTTTCAGGAGATGTTAGAAGTTTGTTTTTGTTTTTTTGTTTTTTAACAAAATAGGCCTTTCATTTACACACATACCTTCTTAAACCTTCACATTTGCAGAGTATTTTTTGTACTCTGAGCTAAACCAAGGTAGAGAAGTCAGACATTACCTCATCTGGGTGTCAGTCACATGGGGTTCACTTGTATTTACTTTCCTTTAAACACAGCCCAATCTGCTGTCACAGACCTTTTCCTGATCAATTATACTGGGCCATTTGAACATACATCAGATCCTTTTCAAAGGCCAACTTATCACCGGATCTCACTTTGCCTCAGTAATTCCTTGACCCTTGTGTAAGGAATACATCATGCATGAAATTTGAAATAATAGGATTTCTTTTTAAGTAATTAAATGTTTTCACTTTTTCAATGTAAGGATTACAAATTGGAGACAGAGCTACCCAGAGCTTACCTGTGCGGAAACTCAATGCATCATTCATATAGAATAATATTTTAACAAGGTTACTCTATCATTTCCCTTAGCCAGTGGGCTGTCATTAGGCTCACAACTTCAGTTTGGTCTGGTTTGGGGAAAGTGAGTGTTATTTGTACAAATGTTAACTGTATTGCATTGGTCGTTTCTTGACTGAAGGGGTCTGGAACAGAATTTTGTATGAATGGGGCCCTAGAAAGAGGTATGGGTCATAT
The DNA here is from genome assembly GCF_037893015.1 of Macrotis lagotis. NCBI lineage: Eukaryota > Metazoa > Chordata > Mammalia > Peramelemorphia > Peramelidae > Macrotis > Macrotis lagotis. The sequence continues at coordinate 61,395,393 of NC_133664.1, read as the reverse complement.
AAAAATGTAAGTCATGGGGGAGGGGCACTTGTGAGGAGGGGGCTGCCTTCCAACTGGAGTTCAGGCATCCCCAGATGACCCAGGAAGCTTGGTTTGAAGTCCCCTGCCATCAGGGGCTTTGCCTTCTTTCCCTTTAAATTCAATCACTGTTTTTTGTTTGGCTTTGCCTTTGGGAGCCAGAATTCCCTAGAAATGTGCTCACATTCATCCATCCTCCTGCTTTGTCAGTGTCTAGATGTTGCTTGTCAGTACATGCTAACTTTCCTTTGTCTCTTTATATGCTACCGTTTGTCTCTCTCTTTTTTTTCCCTCCCTCAAATTCCTAAGAAAGACTTTGAAAAAACTGACTGGTAAATTTATTTTAAAGGGCATTGAAAGCCTAAAGTGTTATCACTGTTCATATAAATCAGAAAAAATGACTATATGAGGTCAGTTAAACTGCAGTTAAGTCTTTTGCAGCTGGAGAGAACTGGAGTGATTTATTTACCCCCACAGGTCTTCCCCAGGCCCACTGACTTTGCCAGCTCCACCAGGAGAAGCAACTCTCAGGGTTGCCCAGATTTTATTGGAGCTGGAAGCTGACCATTTTACCTACAGAGACTAGCTTCTCGGTATACCTCAAAATTGTGGAAAAATGAAATGACTGAGGAAACGAAGGTTCAAGCTTCCAAGCGTATTCATTTATGAAGCAATGCATGCCAGTTGCCCAACAAATTGGAGTCCAGGCCAAAACTGGTATCCTATACATTCCCAAGTATTTAGAGACAGTGGTATATCAATATCTGTAAATGCGGGTAGAAGGGTATATGTGGATGGGTTTTATGTATGTATGCAACATTATCTATAGATATACATAAAAGCCATCCATATGCACTCATGCACACAATGCATGCACATATGTGCAATACATACTTATCGATATATATGTGTCACATGTATACATCCATAAAAATGCACATATCCATAGGTGCATATGCACATAGAGGTATATATATATGCATTCAATACACTCTACCAGTATATGGCATGCAAATATACATGTGCACACCCAAATATAAACATGCATGTGCATCTATATAATCAACATATGGATTGTGCACATATATGTAATCAATATATTATATAATACTATATTACATTTAATAAATAATATGCATGTATCACCTTGTAATCTCATCTGACAGTTCTCTCTCCTACTCTTCTAAATCTTACATATGTGTAAGGAACTTATAAAAATGAAAACTGAAACATTATATAACAATCATCCTGGGAGGATGGTTTTCCCCTAATATCCAAACACAGAAAATAAGGCATAGGCAAGTTAGGTGCCTACCCTGATATCACACTGCAACTTGTCACATAAAGACAGGAAAAATGGGGAGACCTTAAGTGATCCCAATTCCAGGGGAAGCTTGACAATAGACTTCCTGCCTCCCTTTAGGCCAATAAGCAATATTAACTCAGAAATTAATGTTGCTATTACAGTCTAATAATAAAGGTCACTTCCCATAATGGGGAAAAGGACACATTTGCATATACTGCTTGCAGTTCCATTGTCCACAGAACACTGTCATGGCTCCAGAGGCATCCTCACCCAGGACCATCATGTGGGTCTTAGGATTGTTATCACTTTCGGTGGTCTTGCATCTATAGCCCATGTCATGGTTTTAAAAATATGACTGTCAGCTTAAGACAGGTTTGTCTTATTAAAAATGTCACCATGCAAGGGGTTTCTCCCCTTTTTATTCTTTCATTAAAGTCATTCTTCCTATAGACAATGAATTCTTTCTTGTGACCTTATTCATATTTTTTACGCATCTTAATATTAAAAGGGGAAGGGGAATAGGATATCTTGGGCTGGCATAAATTTGCCTAAAGAAGGATCAATTTGCATTTTGAGTATTTCATTCGTGGGTTTCTATTGGCAGCTTAGCTATGTTAACCAAAAACCACCTGTTTCTGAAGCTCGTTTAAAGATAGTACATTGAAGAATATGCTGTGGACTCTTTCTCTTACAGTATCCAAGGGTAAAGTATTATTTAGATACACTTCCAACTGGCTTCATTTTGCTGCTTTTGTAACATGTTAACCCTATGCTCCATCTTTTTAATGACAATAGTTTCTTATGTAATAATGATAGTAATGGCTAACATTTGATATTTGCAAAGGAAGGCGGCATCATGTGAGGTGGACCCCCGGTGGGTGACCTTTAGACAGGAAACCATCAAGAGTCTCATTGGAAGGACAGGCATAAATGGTTTGCAATCTACATGCTATCTCATAATTAATTAATTATGTCACTGTTAATCATAATAGTTAACATTTATAAAATACTTTAAGGTTTGCAAAGTACTATATAAAATATTATCTCACTTGATCCCTCACAGCCACAGGATGAAGGTACATAAGTCTGCCCATTTTATAATAAGGAAAAGGAGACAGGAGAGATGACTTGGCCATTGACAGTATCTCAAAACAAATTTGAACTCAGGTTTTTCTGACTTCAGATCCATTGGGCTTTTTGTTCGGAGTCGAATACCTGAGAATTTGAGCCCATGTTCCATATTAAAATGAAAATTTGGGAAAGACTGTTCTGCTGTTCAATAGAATGGTGCTTATCTCCAAGAAAAAGGAATCCTTTTAGTTATGGTTTTGTTGGCTACGTCTTATACCAACAAGAGAGATTAAGAGAGGAGGGGTAGAAAATCAATCTTAATACGAACGGCAAAGAATTTAAAATATTTTTCATCATGTAATAAGTATTACACTTGAAAATGAAATATAAAGCTGTGCAATTATAATGATCAGTCTTGACTCTGGAGAGCAGAGAAAATGCACCTTCCTCCCCTCCTTTCAGAGGTGGGGGATTATAGGTGCAAAACTGCATATAATTGTTGAGACTTTGTTGATACATGGCTTCCTTTCTCTGAATTGTTTTTTCTTATTCTTTGTTTCAAGGGAAGGCTCTCTGGACTGGGAAGAGAATAGCGTCATATTGGAAGGGAAGGTGATGTAAAAACAAAAGACACCAAAGCAAATTTTAAAAGGAGATGAAATGTTTCCCTGGATCGAGGCTTACTTTTCAATCACCTTTTCACATCAGTTTTTAAAGACATCTAGCAGCCTGAGGGAAACAGCCTCAGCCCCCACCCACCCACCACCATGCTGTCCTTTGCCCCAGTGACTAGTAGTGGTGAGCACATATAACCTAGAGAAGTCGCCTTCATTTGTACCTTCCTGAAGTCTAATTTATTTCCAGTCTGACAATTTCACGGAGTCATTTTTCATTTCCCACTCCAGCTAGTGACAAAAAAAGAGACAAATAGGTCGAGGTAATTTAGGTAAGGCCCAGGAAGGGACTTCCAGATAGACAGGTTTGGCAAACCCTCGTTAAGGTTAAGGAGAAAAGTTATATAAGGAGCAGTCTTCTCTGGTTAGCCTCAAGACAATGCAATTTGATGTCACCCATCTTGGTACAGAAGTTCCTTTCAACCAATATAAGATCTTTGGATTCCATTATTATGAAATCTTTAAAACTGGATCATTACCTATTTTGCTACTTGCTGCAAAAGTGTGAATATTTTTAAAATTATGATCAGAATTATTTACATATATTTATATATATATATATGTATCTATATACATATATATGTATCTATACCATTTTTAGATGGTGATGTTTTGTCCTTTATTCTCAAAGAAGACCATGACTTCAGGGAGGTGATGCCATGACAAACACATGAATTGGATTTGAGTGAGGGGGTGCTGTGCTGAGTGATCAGCCTCACTTTCTCCTCCAGAACCATCAGGGTGCAGTGGCCAAATACGGATCAAGATGACTGGAGATGGCCCTGGATGTGAGACAGTAATGGGTAAGTGACTTGCTCAAGGTCACATAGCTGGTTATGTCAAGTGTCTGAGACTGGATTCGAACTCCCTTCCTCCTGATTCCAAGGCCAGTGTTCTATCCACTGTGTCATCTATGTATGCATATATAAATATACACATATATCATACATGCATGCATATACATAAAGTATACACATTTCCATCAGTCTAGGAAGAGAGTATAATACACTTAGAATCTTTTTTTTTAACCTAGAATCTTTCAAAGGCAACAAACATATCATGCATAGTGTCAGATCAACAATGCATCCTTATATGTAGTTTGGAGAGATATTTTTTCCCAGGTTTGGTGGCTTTTGGTTTTGGTGGTTCAAATTGAAGACTAATGTCTTGTTCCCAAAGTGTGGGGGTGCTTATCATCCATGTGAACTTCAGCCTAGAAGAACCATCCCACCAATGCAACTTCCCAAAACTTTATGAACATTCGAATATTACCTTGAACTTCAGGGAATAGTTTTGAGTATAGCTATACTGATGGTATTTCTAAAGTATAGCCAACCAATCAATCAACAAGTATAATTAATTACCATCTATGCGTCAGAAACTGGGTTCGGTGCTGGAGTTGGTGGGCTACTTAGGGAAAGAACATGTGGTGCAGAGTCTGAGGCCTGACACGAGGAAGAAAAGCTGCTCAAGGAGCATTCTTTCCTGGTGATTCCTCAGAAGGAAACACTTCTATCCAATGTAATTCTTGAAGAATTCAAGTCCAATCTGATGGGTCTTTCTCTGAGATTTACAATCTGTGTGACCCTGGCAAGTCATTTAACTTCCTGGAGACCTAAACTTTGGTCTAGATGACCTATGAGGGTTCTTCCAGTATTAGTTCTATGATATTATAAGATTGTTGTTGTTCAGTTGTTTCAGTCATGTCTGACTTCTCATAATATGGACATAATATGAACACATGTGCATATTTGTAGGCATGCATATGGATATAAGTATAAATATGCATCCATGTGTATATATGCTGCATATTTTCTTGGCAAAGATTTTGGAGTGGTTTACCATTTCTTTCTCCAGCTTATTTTACAGATGAGGAAACTAAGGCAAACAAGGTGAAGTGACTAGCCAGGGTCACACAGCCGGGTATGAACTCAGGAAAATGAGTCTTCATGATTCCAGGTCAGGCAATCTATCCACTATTCTATCTAGTTGTCCCATATTATAAGAAATTTTCTGCAAATGTGTGATGCCATGCAAAGACAGACACAAATATATGCATATATCATGTATGTGTATATATATTTAAATCTATATTGATATTTATATCTCTATATTCATATTGATCTTAATCACTATGTATGAATATCTTAGACATTCTATGTTGCATGCATAAGGATCTATCTATTCATTTATCTACCCTCTATCTATCCATAGATATAGGTACTAATACTAACATAATGCAATAGACTAGATACTAGGTTCGATCTTATTTCCAGAGGAGAATTCAGAAGCTCAGAGAGGGGAATCAGCTTGCAAAAGGTCACACAGCTAACTTACTAGTTACTGGTGAAGCACAAACCCTGAGCTGTTTATTTGTCTAAGACTTTTTGAAACAGAGAAATCTGGATCAGTAGGGGAAATCCAGGAATTGATATTTTTCCAAGAGTGAAGTCAATTAGTTTGAATTCCATCATCCAGCTGCTAATGTTCTCTCCCTCTCTAAATTATGAAATAATTTATTGGTTTAAATATTGTATTTCCCCAGTAGAATAAAAACTCTTTGATGGCAGTAATTCTGACTATTTCCCCTTTGGGATTTGGCTCTTCTGTGCCTAACACAGTTTTTTGACCATAGAGGGGGGTGACTCTGAGAGGATCAGGGTTGCAGAAATCCCTCCTAGTGGCTTTGCTTCCTCCCAGGTGAACACTTCACTCCCAAAGCATGCTTTCTAGTTTCCCCAGCTCATCAGAAGTTCAGTCATCTAGAATACTCTGGCAGGCTTATTTTTAGTATGGCAATCCCTACTTCCTCTCCACTATGAGGAGGACAGACAGATATATCCAAAGGAAAAAACAATCTGCGTTTCATGAAAGGGAATTTACTCTGCCCACTAGCAGGAAGTGTGTCTGCTATGAACATTCCCCCAAATGAAATGAAACAATTTATTCAAAAGAGCTTTTCAAATTTATTATTGTTCGCACCAAAAAAAAGGTTCCAGTGACACTGACTCCCTTTTTCTCAGGTGAGGATCTATACAGCTTCTGCTGTTTAAAAATGTAAAATAGAGGGATTTTTGTACATTGCCAATGACAAAGTGCTTTGGCTAGATTTCCTGGAATTACCCATCACTCGGCTCTCTTTTCAGCCTTGAGGATGAGCCTCGAAACAAATGTTGGATGTCAGAGACAGAGCTATTTCAGAAGTGACATGGGGCTTTCCTGTCTCTGACAGGCTCTGCTGCTTAGGATGGAGTTGACAGATTTGTCAAGAAGTTAACCTGCTTCCTTCAAAGCTTTCTTGCCATTTTGAATTTGACAGTGAATTCACTCATTTGCTTTCCTTAGCTTGTATTTATCCATTTACTTTATCTACCAAACTTATACTACTTTCAGGTTGACCTCTTTCTTGCATTGCCCAGGATTGAAGCATAAGGGAAGATAAAGTGACAGTGATTTGGGGAGTGACTTTTTACTTGTCAAATTCTGACTGTTCTCAAAGAACCATTGTATATAATGGAATTCTTTGGGTCACCTCCTTTCTCTTCTACCTCTTCTTTTGCTTTCTCTCTCTTCTTCATCCCCTTCCTCTTCTTCCTCCTTCTGACTCTTCTTCCTTCTTCCTGTTCCTCCTCCTTTTTCATCATCAATCAATCAATAAGTATTTATTATGTGACAAATAAATTAAGTTTTATTTCATATGTACTGGGCTAACATTGGGATAACAAAAAAGAGGCAAAAACAGTCCCTGCCCTCAAGGAGTTTACAATCTAAGGGAGGAGGGAACGGCTGGGTGGTACAGTGGCTAGAGCACCAGTCCTGGAGTCTGGAGGACCTGAGTTCAAATATGTCTTCAAACAATAATTACCTAGCTGGGCAAGTCACTTAACCCCATTCATTGCCTTGCAAAACAAAACAAACAAAAAACCCCAATCTAATGGAGGAGACAACATGCAAACAAATATATGCAAAGCAAACTATATACAGGATATGTAGGAAATAATCAAGAAGGAAAGTCCTGAGGGATTAAGAAAGGCTTCCTGTAGAAAATGGGACATTAGGTGAGACTTCAAACTAAGGAATTCAGTAGTTGGAGTGGAGATGGGAGAGAAGTACAAGGCAAGGAGGACAGTCAGGAAAAAATGCCCCAGAGCTGAGTGTCTTATTCCTGGAATGACCAGGAGGCCAGGGACACTGGATCCCAGGGAGTAAGGTGTATGAAGACTAGAGAGGTGGAAGGAAATTCAGTTAGGAAGGGCTTTGAATGACAAAGGGAAGGTTTTGAATTTGCTGCTGGAGGCAAAAGAAAAGCACAGGAGTTTACTGAGCAGGAAGAGTGAGATGATGCTGCAGACCTGTGTTTTAGGAAAATCACGTTTATGACTGAATGGAGAATGAGTTGGAGCAAGTGGAAACTTGAAGCAAGTTGAATCACTAGCAAGCTATTGCAATAATCCAGATCCAGAATGGTGACAGTGTCAGAGTAATAAAGGGAACAAATGCAAGAGAAGCTGCAAAGGTGGTATATCCACTAGCCTTGGCAATAGGCTGGATATGGGGGTGGGGCAATGAGAGACATTGAGGAGTCCAGGATGACTCCTAAGTTAGAAGTCCTTTTCAGCCATCATGAGAATAGGAGCAGGGGAGAATTCACAGGGAAGGTAATGAGTTCTGATTTGGAAATACTGGGTTTGAGATTTTTACTGAACATTAAATTCAAGGTGTCTGAAAGGAAGTTGGAGATGTGAGATGAGAGGCAGATTTGAGAATCATTAGAATAAAGATGATAATTAAATCCTTGAGAACTAATGAGATCCACAAGTGAAGTAATATAGAGGGTGAAAAGAAGGTCTGGGACAGAACCTTGAGGGACACCTGGAATAAAAGGGGTGGGATCTGAGGGAGGATTTAGCAAAGGAAATAGAGAAGAGATCTGGTAGAAGGGAAACCAGGAGAGAGTGGTGTCCCCAAAAATCAAGATAGAAGAGAATATCAAGGAAGAGACAGTGATCAACAGTGTCAAAGGCTGCAGGGATATGGAGGAGAAGTCATATTGAGAAAAGACCATTGAATTTGGCAACTAAGAAAGAAACCATTGATAACTTTGGAGAAAGCAGTTTTGGCAGAATGATAAAGTAGGAAGTCAAGTCATTGATTAAAATTTATATAGCACTATATTATTATATAAAAAATTTCAATATAATAATATAAAACATAATACAATATAATTATATAATTTAATTAATATCATATACTTATGTGGAGAATATACTATGGAATATAAAAAGAATATAGAGCTTTATTATTATTATTAATAACTAGCATTTATATATGTTTTGTTATAAAGATTATAATTTTAGTGGCAGCTAGGTGGCACAGTGGATAGAGTGCCGGCCCTGGAGTCGGGAGGGCCTGAGTTCAAATACAACCTCAGACACTTATAATAATTACCTAGCTGTGTGACCTTGGTCAAGTCACTTTAACCCCATTGCCTTGCAAAAACCAAAAATAGAAAAAACATCAAGAATATAATTTTATTATTATAGAATATATTAAAATAGATTTTATTTAAATTAAATTTTATTAATTTAATTTAATTTCCTTCCCCTTCTCTTTAATAAAAATAGAATAATAATATGTTTAAAATAAATAATTAATAATAAATTAAATTTATTAATAGCTAACATTTGTATAGCATATTAAGATTGCAAAATACTTTACCCATATTAATCTTTGAATATATTTATCTGCAATTATTTGAAAAAAAATTGTTCAGTCATAGTTTATCAGTCAATATGTATTTATTAGGCACCTCCTATTTGCCAGATTGTTCATGATTCAGTTTATCAATATGCATCTATTAAGCTCCTACTATATGCCAAGCCCTATAGGGATACAAGGAAGGACAAACATTGTCCCTTCCCTCAAGGAGCTCACATTCCCATGGAGGAGACACTAGTCTATGAACTACATCCATACAACATATGGACAATGTATAATGTCAGAAGGAAGGCATTAACAGAAGGGGGCAGAAAGTGAGCAGACAAACATTTATTGAGTACCTTTTACTGAGAATCATTTATTGAGTACTAAACTATAGAATGCAAAAAATTATAAAACTTGGCCCCACTTTTAAACATGGCATCATTTTGTTGGGTTCACAAGACGGGCAAATCAAATAGTTAAATTTTAACTGCACATAATTAAAATCAATAAACGCTTATTAAATGACCACTAAGAGAAAGGCTCTATACTAGATGCTTACAAAGACAAAAGTAAAACAGAACCAAAACAATTCAAAGACCTTACATTTTTCTTTGGGATGCAACATGGCCATAGATAAGTATAGGATAAGAGGAGGAGGGAAAGAGAATTAACATTTACATGGGATGCAGCTGGGAGGAGAAGCTTTCTGTTGATTCAGAAGGTAACATCTGAACAGATGACCTTGTAAAATTCTAAAAGTCAGGAACAAGGAAAAGTGAATTTCCAGCATAGGAAATAGTGTGAGCAAAGATCTGTCTGGTTTATGAACAGATATATGATGAAATAACAAAAATGAGTTAAGATAGTGCTAAAGGCATTCAGAAAAGAAAACTAACCTAGTTTTATGGGACAATTAGGATTTGATCACTGAAGGATGAGAATTTAGATATGCAGAAAGGTACAAGAGAAGGCATTCCTGGCAGAATGAAGATAGGGATAGAGGGATAAGCATGGAACCTAAGCCCAGAGCATTAGAATGTTGGATCTAGGATGAATCTTGGAGATTATTACATTACAATCTCTTGCTCGTTCTAAAGAGTGGTGTTTTGATAAATGAACAGTGAGAAAGATGTATTGACAATGAGATATTTAATAATGAAGCCAGAAGGACAAAGATGGAATGAATAACTAAATACTTACACTATGAAGTGATTTTACTTAATGATTTTTGACATTAAGCCACAAATGTTCAGCCTCTTCTTTTACAGTGAATCAATTCTGGGCAGAGGTTGAGACTAGAACCACCAATGCTTGTTTATCACATTTATTTTTTCAATTTAGAGTAGTAATGTGGTGTAGTGAATAAAAAACAGTATTGAAACCAAAAAGATCTGATCCTTCTTGGCTGTGTAACATGGGGCAAGTCACCATATCTCAGTGGTCCAGGAAATTGTCTGAAACTTTCTTGTTGTTCAGTCATTTCAGTCTTGTCCAACTGTTTGTGATTCCTTTGGGGTCTCCTTGTCAAAGATGCCAGAGTAGTTTGCTATTTCCTTCAACTCATTTTTACAGATGAGGAAACTGTGGCAAAATGGGATTAAGTGACTTGTCCAGAATCACACAGCTAGTAAATACCTGAGGCTGGATTTGAACTCAGATCTTGACTACATCCAGCACTCTATCCATTGTGCCACCTGGTTTCCCTACAGGTTTCAGAAAAGATGCTGACAAGCTTTGGGTGAGAATGCTTCCTCAGCCAAAGATGGTTTCTTTGCCAAAGAAATCCCAGACCCAGAACCTCAAAGCATATGCATCAGTACAGCTAGGAAAGAAAGTAAATGGTGTCTTGTTGTTACTATTTTAACCCTATTTCATATTGATGTGAAAATACATTTACACTCTCAGGCTACCTAAATCTTTGATTAAAATAGCAACATCAATACTTTACTTTCTTTCCTAGCTATACTGATGCATATGCTTTGAGAGTTTTGTAGATTTGAAGTAAAAGGTAGCGAGGCTGTTATCTGCCTCACATCAAGCAGAATGAAGAGTATTTCAAGTCTTCTATATATAATTATATGTTGGTAAAGTTTGCAAAATAATCATAGTTGACCTTTACATAGTGCTTTCTGTGTGCCACGTGTTTAACAAATATTATCTTATTTGATAGCCTCAACAATGCTAAGAGGTAGGGACTTTATAATTGAGTAAACTGAGGCAAACAATGAATTTAAGTTATTTGCCCAGATTAACACAATTAAGTGTCTGAGGCTGGATTTAAGTTAATCTTCCAGAAATCTATCTGGGCCACCTAACTAAAATGCATCAAATTATTAGATGTATAGTCATATGACTAGGACAATTGCAATTATCCTCAATACTTCCACAGACCAGTGATTTCATTCATGAGGATATTTCCTACAATAATACACATCATTACCCATCCATACTCTCCTCTTATTCTGTGTAATAAATGTCCATGTTCTCGCTTAAATTCATCCAAGAGAAATTACCTAATCTTCTGGCTAAGGAAAAGAAAACTGAAGGCTTTCCTTTAGGTCTCACCATAGAATTCGGAAATGAAATGAATCTTAATGTTTATCTGGTCAACTATTTTACAGATTAGAAAACTGAGTACTAGAGAGTTAAGATGACTTGCCCAAGACCACTGAGAAGGAGCCCAGTTTAATATCTCTTTTTCTCTATATTGCATGGATACCAGTGTAACACTTGGGCTGTCTGTTATTCTCATTCTAGCTGATGGGCACATCAACTTGTTCAATCATACCTTTCCTGGATGACATCTTTTACTCAACACTTAGTATGCAAATCCTTCCACTCCCCCATCAGAGTGACTGGGTCAATAGCAAACAAGGCACCCAACTGGTAATTGTGAGAGGACCACCAGGAACAGTGGAGAGGATTCTACTTCTGAGCCTATATCCAATGGTCTTTCTTCTCACCATAGTCATTCCCCCTTTTTACCTTCTACAGGAAATTCTTTATCAGAGGAGTCTTCAAGGAGGGCTAGCATCTCTGGTATGAGGGCTTGCCTATCTCTTTTCAGGGCTGCCCATCTACCTTTGGTGTCCATCTGATTCACCTAACTTCTAGCTGTGGTTTCAAGGGACTGTAGCATGTACAGAAGACATCCTCTATAACCCATCTTGATAGATGAACTAAATCCTATTAGAGCAGCTGATGGACCTCAGACTCCTTAATGAGTTGGGGAACATTTGTCCCAAACATGTGAAGTCTTCCCCCAACAGAATGGACAGATGAGGACAATCTGTTCCAGTAGCCAAGAATGCAGCTAAAGCAGTCACTGTGTAACACTTGGAGCTTGATTAGACATTGAAGATATCAAGGTTATCCTGGGACATTGCCATTCATCTTGACTTTTGCCTTGATACTGGACTTTGATGAGTGGAAGAGAGAGTGAGGCTGATGAGTTTCTATAATTATACCTCACTTAAATTCAATTCATGTACAAGTCAAGACATCATCCTGATGATCATCACCCTGTGATGTCATTGGTCCTCTTTGCAAACAAAGGACAAATAACATCAGGAATTCCATAATATTATGTCCTAAAGACACCTTCTGGCTCTAAAATGATGGTGAAGAAGATCATCCAAAATGTAACTGGATTAAGGGGTGGCTAGGTGGCGCAGTGGATAGAGCACAGGCCCTGGAGTCAGGAGGACCTAGGTTCAAATCTGATCTCAGATGCTTAATAATGAACTAGCTGTGTGGCCTTGGGCAAGCCACTTAACCCCATTGCCTTGCAAAAACTAAACAAAACAAAACAAAATAAAAAAAACCAAACAAAATGTAACTGGATTACCCATTAATATATAAGTGATATTACTCAAGTAGAGATGGAATTACAGGTAGACAAAGTATGCCTTGGGCATAATACTGACCTTCAGCAATACTGTGAAGTAGACAGAGATTCTTTCAAACCATTTACCTAGCCTTTTAAAAGTTTCAAACCATTTTTTTTCTTTCTTTGACATCTCCTATTCCCAAGGGTGAACAATATCTTCAAAAACATCCCCCACCATCTGATGCAATATGACCTGTGCTCTCAAGGAAGAATATTGGATACTCTAGATTTCTGGAAGAATGTAGGCATCTTGAAATTAGGGATTGTTTTATTTTGTCTTTGTCCCAAGTACCTTGTACAAATTAAACATATAATAAATATTTGTTGAATTAAATTGAACATAATACCAGTGATGTCTCTCAAGAGGGCTTGTATTTTTCCTCTTTCTATAAATGAGGAATGAAATGTTTTATGCCCTTCAAAAGGAAATTTGGGGTTGGTATCTAGCAGGAGTTCTTAACCTGAGCCCTATAAACTTATTTTTTAAAATGTTTTGTGTTTCAATATAATTCATTTCTTTTTGGCCATGTATTATATACTTAATACATTTAAGAACACTATTCTGAAAGCCTAGAAAGACATGCATGAATTGATTCTGAGTGACATGGGAACAACCAGAAGAACACACTAACAACAACATGGGGGTGATGATCAACCACGACAGACTTATTCATTCCATCAGAGCAATAATCATAAACAATAGGTGGTTTGTGATGGAGATCACCATCTATGTCCAGAGAAGGAATTGTGGAGTTTAAACAAAGACCAAAGGTTATTATCTTAAATTTTTAAAGTTGTCCATATGCATTATGTAATTTTGCTATTTCTAATGTTTTCTTTCTTCCTTTTGGATCTGATCTCTCACAACAAATGTAAACCATTTATTGTTGGGGAGAGGGGAGAGGGAAGGAAGGGAAGGAGAAAAATTGTAAAACTCAAAACCTGCAAAAAAAAAGAGATTTGTAGAAGCTACCATTGTATGTAATTGGAAAACAAATTACATATATACACATGTATATATGTTTATATTCTATATATGTTCTATATATACATATATGTAAAGAATATTATTCTGAGAAGAGGTTCATAGCCTTCAGCAGATGGTCAAAAGAATGTATGATATAAAAAAAACTAAAAATCTTTGTAGAGGTTTTCTTTGCATTTTGCAATTATTTGTAGTTTCAAGTATATGCAAGCAAGTCAACAAATTGATTGTGTATATAGGACCACCAGCTGAAACTGAATGTAAAGGGAGCATCCTACCCTTCTGTATAGAGAATAAAAAGGTAAAGTGTGCCTGAATGTCCCAGCTTATTCTTTATAAATTGATCTTTCCAACAAGAGGGAAAAATGGGGAAAGTGCTTTCTGTACCTGTAATAATCCTCCAAGGTGTAATGATATTCTTCGGTCTGTCTTGATCTGTGGTCTTATAGCAGCTTAGCTTGTTATGCGATAGGAAATAAAGAATTAATTTCTATTATCTAGAGACCCATGCCTGTCCCAGCTCGTGGCTTCTATTATCATTGCCCACTTTCTTCATAATTCTAATGGCACTCAAAGATACATTTGTCATAGGTCAGGTTGAAGACTTTTCTTTCTTTTTTCCCCTCCAGAAACTTGAGGAAGTTCTAATTCAAGGTTTCCCCCCTTTTCTCCTACAGGATGTTTTTACTTCATTATGTTTACATTTTTGGCTTGCATTGAAACAATTTCACTTTAAGAGAAACAAAAACCCAAGTGTTCTTGATCCCCCTCGCCCTTTCCCCTCCAAGTTACCACTAAGAAATAATACTACATGTGTGTGGGCTAAACCTGTAGTGCAGGTTTCTGTCTTTTTCTGTCCCTTCTGTTCCCACAGATCATTTCATTCATGTATGTTACATAGGAAAGAGATGGACCAGGTTGCCTGAGGAATTTAAGAGGTTGATGATTTTTTTTATCTTTTCTATATATGCCATAGGTAGAAAATCACTCTTCAAATACAGATTTCCATTCAAAAGCAGAGGGAACGTTGGGGTTCACTGGAGTAGGCATTTAGATAACCTTTCATTGGGAATTTGCACTGGGACAAATAAACTTTCTCATTCCTGCTGTTCTTTTTATTCTACTCCCCTCCCCCCTCCAAAAAAATCTGAAGCAATGAAACAGCCCAACTGAAGAATTAATGCAAAGTAAATTAAAACAATAAATCAAATACAAGACATAGACTGAAAAAAAGTAGATATACATGAAAAAGGATGAGCAATACTAGACAGATAAATTTGTTGTCCTCTTTATCTTTAAGATTAGAGATTTTTTTAGCAGAGTCATTCTCTCATTTTAACTAGTTCTTAAATCAATGAATTTGTTATTGTTATTGGAGCTTAAGGACTCAGTGGGTAAAAGTGCTTGAAGACCCAACTTCCTATCCTGTCTTTCTTATTTAATACCTTAGCCTCATTTTCTTCATCTATAAAATGAGAATGATAACAAAAAACATTTATTTCAGAGTAGTATTGTAAGCACCAAATGGTATAGCATGTATACAGTGCTTTGCAAACCATAAAACACTATATAAATGTGCATTGTTTTTATTAAGTGTCCCTTATGTAGGCTCAATATTTTGTCCAAAGACAAAAAGGCAAAAAGTCTTTGTCTTCATGGAGTCTTTTTTCCTGCAAATGAAAGAAATGAAAGATTGTGTGTGTGTGTGTGTGTGTGTGTGTGTGTGTGTGTGTGTGTGTAATGTGTTCATTCACATGTATGGTATAGTAGATGTGCAAAATGACTAGATAATGTCTGAGGTCCTTCTTTAGCCCAAGGTTTATGTCTTAGAGAGGGAGAATTCTATCAGTTGGTGGGGCTGGAATTGGTGTGGTTCATAGAAGATAGTACTAAGCTGAGAAGCAAAGGTGCAGAGGGAGAGCATTTCAGGCATGGGAACTCAGAACCAAGGCACTAAGGTAGGAGTTCAAATAATATTCATGAGGAATAGCAAGATGGCCACTACGGCTGGCCCATAGACCACCAGAAAAGGAATAATGTAGACTAAGGACGGGAATGAAAGACTGGAGTCAATCTCAGTTTCAGGCACTTATTTAGTTGTATGACTCTGGACAAGGCACCTACCCTTTATCTGCCTCAGTTTTCTTACCTATAAAATAGGGATAATAATAGTATCTACTGGGGTGGCTAGGTGGCACAGTGGATAGAGCACTGGCCTTGGAGTCAGGAGCACCTGAGTTCAAATCCAGCCTCAGACACTTAATAATTACCGAGCTGTGTGAGCAAGCCACTTAACTGCATTGCCTTGCAAACACTAAAATAAACAAACAAACAAACAAATAAATAATATCTACCTCCTAGAGTTGTTGTGAAGATCAAATGAGATAAAATTTGTGAAATTCTTTGCAAAGCTTAGAATGTTATGTAAATGCTAGCTGTTGTTGCTGTCCTATTCAGTGTTTTTTCTCTGCAAACACAAAATACCAAGTAAGACAAAAATAAAAATTTAAATACTAGAAAATATGTTTGGTTATTTGGGGGGTAGAATTCCTCCACCTTCATATTTTAGGCCAAATTTCATTGTAGCGATGTAAGGACAGCCTGGAAAGGCATGCATGAATTGATGCTGAGTGACATGAGAAGAACCAGAAGACATAATACACACAACATGGTGGTGATGATCAACCATGATGGACTTGTTCATTCCATCAGAGCAATAATCAGGAACAATTTTAGGGGATTTGTGATAGAGATCACCATCTATACCCAGAGAAGGAATTGTGGAGTTTAAACGAAGACCAAAGGTTATATAGGTTTATGCTATTTTCATAAGAAAATTTGATAGTATTATCTATCTTGTTTTATTTCATTTTATTAGTGGAAAGAGAGCTACTCTTTTGACCCCTTTATTATTTTTTCAGATTACTTGCAATCTAACTATAATCTAAATGGCTCATGATTTCCATTTATAGAAATAGTAAATAATGACATCAATCATCTGCATAGTTATTCATGAATTCTTGTAGTAGGATATAAACTGCTTGAAGGAAGAAATCTTCTTAGTTCCCTTTATATCCTCATAGTAAAGCATACTTCCCCCAAATATAGCAGGTCCTAACCAAGTGTATTGAACTCCTTACCAATTGTTTAGTTCAATGTCCTTCAGACTTTTACCTAATTTCATGTGTTATGTTCTGGTGAAACAAGAAACCTGTTATATCAAATGTTGTCTTTCTTATATTCCTCAAGGATCAAGACTATTATTTGACTTGATTTACCTAGAAATCAGTAAAGCAAGAAATGCAGTGGCTGTTCAATACAATAGGTTGACAATGACAAAGCTCTATGTCTTGACCTTTGTCTTGCCTCTGGACTTCAATGACTGAAGGAGAGTGTGAGACTGGTGATTTTCTGCAGCTCTGCCCCACTCATATCCAATTCATGTACAAGTCAAGATATCACCCTCATGATGTCATTGGTCTTCTTCAAGAATGAAGGATGAGGGGCGGCTAGGTGGCGCAGTGAATAGAGCACAGGCCTTGGAGTCAGGAGTACCTGGGTTCAAATTCGGCCTCAGACACTTAATAATTACCTAGCTGTGTGGCCTTGGGCAAGCCACTTAGCCCTATTGCCTTGAAAAATCTAAAAAAAAAAAGAAAAAAGAATGAAGGATGAATAACAACAAAATCGCAGTGTGGAGAAAGCCTTAAAAATGCTAGAAACTAGAAAAGCCAGATTGTATGACAGGTTGTATGTACTCTGGAAAGGTCTGTCATAGAAAATCCTTTAATCTCTCTGGGCCTCAGTTTCCTCATTTGTAAAACCAAGAATTTGGATTAGATGGGCTCCAAGATCTCTTCCAGCTCTAGAATTAGGATCTCCTGAGCCTATGTCAAGTGCATAATGCTTTCATAAGCATCTGTTTTGCCATTCGGCAAGTTTCTTAATTTTATGAAATATTTAATTGCTACTATGGGGAAAATAAAGTTGCAAATTAGAGTGGTTTTTTTTTTTACTGACTTGAAACAAAACATTCAGGCAGCACTGAAATATCCTAGCAAAACTCTTCAGAAAGACATCGTCTGAAGATAGATGCAAAGAATAAACAAAGAAAATATAGTAAATGATGAATACTGCTATGGTTATTATATGAACCCTTTAATACTATCTTCTTAAACATATTCCTCTTCCCTAGAAATTAACTATCATCCCCTTCCTACCCTATTTTTGGAGTGGGTGCTTTGGAATGTTAGAAAATCATTAAAGGTGTCTAAAAACAATTTATTTCCTATCGCTAGGAATGTACCATATGCTAGTTTATTTCTTTATTTGTTTTGGGGAGAGGGGTTGTTGTTGTGAACTCATTTTCACTCATATCTCACTCTTCACGACCACTTTTGGGATTTTCTTGAGGAAGATGGCTTGCCATTTCCTTCTCCAACTCATTCTATAGATGAGGAAACCGAGGTAAATTGGATTAAGTGGCCTGCCTTAGGTCTCAAAGCTACCAAGTATCTGAAGTTGGATTTGAATTCAGGTCCTTCTGACTCTGTCTCTACTACATCACCTAACATAGAGCACGAGAAGAACTTTTAATCACATAAATGACATGTGCCAGAAGCAAGGTTTGTATGTCCTTTAATTGACTCTGAAGTCAGTTCTCTATCCATTGTACCATCCTTCCTTTCCATTAATTCTTCATACAATTTAGTTTATTAACTGCAACAAATTGTGTTGAAATCTATAATGTTTATTGAATAGAAATAAAGGATTGTTTTTTTTAAATCAGATGGTTCTAGGGTGTGTTTTTTTTAAATCAGATAATTCTAAATTCATGAATAGGAAAACTATTTTCCTCTATGAAAAGTAAATTATTGTTTCTTTTCTTTAATGAACCTTCTTTACAACTCAGAAGTAGACATAAGTTTAATTTTAAAAGGCACAGTACATTTTAAAGCAACTATTTTGCAGGGAGATTTACTTTCTGTCCATGTCAGAAAATTGAATTACTATTTGACTTACCAAAGCTATTTAAAATAGATATTTATGTAGTCATCTAGTAATGAATGGTTTAATATTCAACAAGTGAATTAATGAATTTAAAAGACACATTTTTTTCATGTTTTATTTAATGGTCAACTGGTAATGGAAAAATCAGGCATTTTAATTGTACTAGTTAGATTTTTTAAAATCCCCTTGTGTATTCTACATATCCTTTTCTTTAACAATCTTTTTTCTTTGGAAATCACAACAGATCATTTTAAACAAAATATAATTTTAATTTTTCACTTAAATCCAATTTGTGCATTTTGGGGCTGTATGGATTTGTTATGGAAAATATTTGCTCATATATCTAACAAAAAAATCAGTCTTCATTTTCCTCTTCCTGTTTATTCATAAGCTAGAATAAATTACAAAAGAGCCTCTGGAAACACCATTAATTGGGCTTCCAGTACATGAACTACTGTGACCAAATCATAAAATTCTCCATGGTCTTAAACACTGTATTATTTGAATTTATAATCCTTAGTTCATTTTTATACTTTTGAGCTTTAAAGAGTCTTAAATAAGGCATTTAAAAAATGTAATCTCTTTTTGAAATCATGCTTTCCTCCTTCTGCCCTTGGGAGATGTGCCAAGGGACAAGTCATTAATATTGGGTCAGTTTTTTGTTGATGAGAAGTGAGTGCGTTTGGAATTGAGAAGTTAGAAGGTACTGTTATCATCTACTGTTATTTCCCAACACTTGGAAAGTTTCTTTCTTTGTGAATAGAGTCCATCCTTCATTGGACTTGACTTTCTAGAAGACACAAGAATGACATCAGCAGCTGTGGAGCAGACTGTTATAGCTGGCATGAGAATGGAATTTATTTGGACTTTGTTCACAGTGGGTCGATCTTTTCCTTTTTTTATGGCGGAAAGGATAAATACGTCTTTAGGTTTCTTTGATGTAAAATGCAAAGGAAGCGTTCAATTATAAAAGAAAAACAAGCAAATCAAAAGTTTGTGGAGTGTAGTTTCCCTTTTACAAGTAGCCCAATGACTATTTCTACTGTTTTAATAGAGATTTGGAGAGTTAATTCTGTTACTCTTCTCTCCCAGAAATGTGACTTTAAAAAGACTTCTTTATCTTCTTTTAGGGTAAGGACAGCCGACTTTTTCACCCTGCTTTCCTGCCAAAATGGTGGGGTGGATGCTCCTAGCCTTCACTTCAGCATTTCCTGAGAACTTTATATTCATGCTCTGGATTAGCAGTGTTCCGTAAATAAAAGTGAGTGGGTACAGGTTACATTTTACTTCCAACAGATGCTACAAAGTGGTTCAAAGCACAGTAGCTTCAGAAAACAGGAAATCCTTGGACTGTGAAGTTAATTTGTCCCATGTGCTGTCTAGAATACCAAAAAATTAGTCACTCTAGCCGATTTACTGCCAATATATGTTCTCTCTCTTTCATTTTCCCCTCATCCCCCATTCTTTTAAATGTGTGTATGTATGTATGTGTGTGTGTGTTGTTTAATTAGTCATGTTTTCTTTGTGACCCCATTTGGGGTTTTCTTTCTTTTTTTTTTTGCAAGGTAATGGGGTTAAGTGACTTGCTCAAGGTCACACAGCTAGATAATTATTGTGTCTGAGGCCAGATTTGAACTAAGGTTCTCTTGACTCCAGGGCCAGTGCTCTATCCACTGCACTACCCAGCTTCCCCATTTGGGTTTCTCTTAACAGAAATACTGGTTTGCCATTTTCTTCTTCAGCTCATTTTTATGGATGAGAGAACTGAGGCTAGTTTTCGACTAGTTAGTGACTGAGATCACATTTGAGTTCAAATCCTCCTGACTCCCAAGTTGATATGTACTGCCCACCTAACAGATCTATCTTTCTATCTGTGTGTTTATATCACACATAAGCATACATATATTCAAGTATATGTATGACTATGAGTGAAAAATGTGCTTATAGGTATGATCTTGTGACATTACCATCACTATGGTAATGTCACAATTACACCCTAGTTATATCATCTTAGCTTCTATGATAGGCTGCTGGTGAGTCTTTCTGACTTAATCTCTCTCCACTCCAATTCATCCTCCATTCCATTATTAAAATGATATTCCTAAGGCACAGGCCACCCCCTCCCCCCCACCCCAATCAGTGAACTTCACTGGATGCCTACCTCCTCAAGGTTCAAATACAAAATGCTCCTTTTAGGATTGAGTCCTCCTACCTTTCCGGTGTTTCCACACCTTACCTTCTGCTGTGTACTCTTCCATCCAGTGACACTGGCCTCTTGATGGTATTATACACAAGATGCTTCATCTCTCTCCACTAGCATTTTCTCTAGGTATCTCTTGTGTCTCGAATATTCTACCCCCTTAAGTCCCCTTACTGACTTCCCTGGAGTTCTTTAAGACCCAATCAAAAATCCTATCTTTTACAGAAAGTCTCAATCCCCTTTCCTATTAACTAATTCCTCTCTCTCTCTCTCTCTCTCTCTCTCTCTCTCTCTCTCTCTCTCTCTCTCTCTCTCTCTCTCTCCCCCCTCTGTGTGTGTGTTTGTGTGTGTGCGCACATGTGTGTGTGTATGTGTAGCTTGCTCTGAATATATTTGTTTGCAAATTGTCTCCCTCATTAGACTATAAGCTCCTAGGGACTGATTTTTGCCTCTTTTTTGCATCCCTAGTGCTTACTGTAGTGTCTGGAACATAGTAAGGCGTTTTAAAATGTTTATTTTAATTCAATTAATACCTAATTCAAGGTAGATTCAAAATTACATCCACTTTATTTTTTTTTAGGTTTTTGCAAGGCAAGGTTAAGTGGCTTGCCCAAGGCCACACAGCTAGGTAATTATTAAATGTCTGAGACTGGATTTGAACCCATGTACTCCTGACTCCAAAGCCGGTGCTTTATCCACTGCGCCACCTAGCCAGCCCCCAAAATTACATTCACTTTAAATATTTTTTTGGGTAGGAGACCACATCTGTGATTTCATTGGTTTAGGAAACTCCTGGTGAGGAATTTCCATCTACTAATTTAGGCCAGTACCTGTTTTGCAACTTCTAGTCTTTAAAAAGTTGTCAAGAGCACTGACTTGGTATGTGACTTTCTCAGAGTCAAACAGACAGTATGTTTCAGAAGCAAGATTTGAACCCAGGTTTCCCTGACTCTGAGATGGATTCTCCATCTGCTTCTTTACATTTGCCTCTATTCCTGTTAGATTTGTTTTTATTACTTTAAAAGATTCATCAATATGGGATACTCCCTCCAACAATTACAATGACATAATGATTTTGTAAGTAGTCTCTGAGACATACCTCCAAAAATGGATTATGTGGCAGCCAGCCTTTTAGTGTTATACCTCCCCCAAGGCTTGTTTTTAAATAAAAGTTGTGAAGCCCACTGATTGACCCATACTCAAA
The DNA here is from genome assembly GCF_037893015.1 of Macrotis lagotis. Classification (NCBI taxonomy): domain Eukaryota; kingdom Metazoa; phylum Chordata; class Mammalia; order Peramelemorphia; family Peramelidae; genus Macrotis; species Macrotis lagotis. The sequence continues at coordinate 61,373,333 of NC_133664.1, read as the reverse complement.
GACGCTGACTTTGGGAGCTTAAGCCACTTATTGTACCAGGATGAGGCATAAAATGGCATTTTGCACACATATAAATACAAACAATTCTATGTATTTATTCATTTAAAAATCACTTACAAAGCACTGCCTAAGTTCTTTACACAATGATAGATATTGGTGGAGATTTTTTGTTTGATTTTTTGTAAGGCAATGGGGTTAAGTGACTTGCTCAAGATCACACTGCTAAGTCTTAATGCCTGAGGCAGGATTTGAACTCAGGTCCTCCTGACTCCCGGGCCAGTGCTCTCTCCACGCTCCTCCTAACTGTCCCTTGGGGGAGATTTAAAGATAAATAAGACTTGAACATACTTTTAAAGGACATTAAAATTCAGTATTGGGATGCATGACAAATATACAGATAAAAAGACAATTATTAAAGATGTGATGATTTCATAAGGGGGTTCGAAAGCACTTTGGCCAAGTTCTTTAATATATATAGGGAATAGAAAACTGCTTCTATTTGTTGTTGTTGCTTAAGAAATGGGTTGTTTTTGAAAACTTTTAGCTTGCAATTTTGATCATTGGGAATTTTCTCTTCTATGTAAAAGAGAAAGGAATTGAAAGGACTGGACATAACACTGATAGTGGAGAAGGGAAGAATTACTAATTTTCGGTGATGGAGTACAGCAACCATTTTTGGAGAATATGAAATATTGTATAATTTGAACATCTGAATGGTGGTCTTTGCTGGAGGAAAGCATAAAGATATTGATTTATGATACCAAATTTAATGCCTTTTCATAGTTATAAGCTAATGACAATAAATTCTGCAGGATTTTGTTTTCTCTACATCTTTTATTCAATTGAGTGATGACAAAGATGTGACCTAATGTGGAAAATTGCTTGCAAAAGTCTATTCATTCTCTTCTAATGGCCTCATCAAAGATATCCTCAATTTGCTGGTGGATTATTCTCATGAAGGTATTCACTACTATCTCAGAAGAGATCTACCAAAAATCCAAGACAGAGAAGAATTCTCCATAGATCTTGAAGCCTTCTAAATGACTGCTGTTTGTAGATGATACTATGGTAATTGTACCAAGCCTCAGAACATTGAAGAGCCCCTTAAATGAGATCCATAATAACTCAAGAGTTTGATCTACTGAGGGAAATCTCTATGTTTGTTATAAAGAGCATATTGACATGCTATTTGCTAAACAATCTATAGAGTTTGTCTAGCACCACATGTCTTAGACAGATACTGCAAATAAAAATGAATTGGACCCAGATTTGAACAGAAGATTAGAGGTTTAATGGCTTCCCATTAGGAAATTTCAAAGTTCTTTTAATCATCTTCAACCTTCTCCCTGAATCTAAGGTCTCTCTTTTTTAATATCAATATTATTCTGCTGGCATTATATGGCTGAGAGCCATGTGAGACATTTAATACTACAGTCTCTGAAGAAATGGAAATAAGGATTGCCCAAAGGGCAAAGGACACATTGAACAGGATGTGACTCATTACACACATAGAATTATGAAAAATTGTACGAAGGATGTTATTAAAGAAATGGGCTACCTTGAAAAGTGGCCAGCTCCCATTCACCCTCTCCCTCTCAACTTGAAGTTTTTCATGTAGAATCTGGACACTCGTTGTGCATGTTTTAGTGGGAATTATTTTGGAATATAGATTTTACTATAGTTATTGGAGTTCCCTCTATGGGGACCCCAGAATAGGAGTCTCTTCAATGGAGACCCCAGTATCACATATTTCTGTGATTTTTGTGAGGTGGATATGAAGAAGAATAGCAAAGCATGTGGAGAAAGTGAGGTGTAACTGATAAAATGCTCCACTGGTGTTTTCATAAAATTAGAAGGAAGTGAGAAAAGCCCTGGTTACATTGGGTATGTTCCCATAAAGAACTTCTAGAAGACTTTGAACAGTATGAACAGTATGGTCATATACAAGTAAGATGTGATCTGCATCATTGGAGGGAATACTTGCATGTATGAGATCATAAATCCTTTGGAGTACTGGGATATAGAAGCAAGTAGACTTTATTTTAGTAGCACTTCCTCCAGGATCACTTTCCCACCTCCTACTCACATTGGCAGTTGTCTCTGCAGAACACAACTAACCATTTCCCTCAGGAGCCCAGGGATAGCCCTGAGAACCTGGCAGGTGGTTTCTTAATACTATTGCTCAGGATCCCCCACCAGTGTGGTATCCATTCATTATCATCTCCTTTTCTAAACCCTAACCTGTGGGGTCCCATCTTAATTCTACCACTTATTATTGCCTACCTAACTTGGGCAGGTCACTGCAAATCTCCAGTTCTCAGTTTCCTCCTCTATAAAATGAAGTTCCATTAGATGACCTCAGAAGTTATCTCAGATCCCTTCAGGTTCTAAGTCTATGGCCCTTTATTATTGTATAAAATATGTCCTTATATGAGGTGTGGAGAAGAGAAGAGGAAAGAATAGGTACTCTTACTCTTCTCATTAATACCAGTAGACATAAGTGACACCAGTCTTAGCCAAATCACATTTGTCTATGTGACTGAAAAATTGTTCCTTTTAATATTTCCTATATTCCTTTTTTGAAGAAGATTATCCTGTAAGGCATATTTCTTATATTTGTACATCATTATGTCACACTTGAACAAGATAATGAAGACTGAAATCAACATAATTGCCACGTAATCTTACAAATAATTTAAAAATTATATTAGCAAACTTCGGCTTAATTTCACCTACATTTATCAACACCATTTTTTTTCACTTAGTTTGAGAATATAGAATTTGTTCACAGAAAATACATATCACAGAATATTATAATCAAAAGTAACATCAAAAGTCATCTATTCCAACTCATACCTGAACACTAAATTTTTCTACAAAGTGTAATGTAGAGTCTGTGTTATTCTCCAGTGGTCATTTAACCTTTGCTTAAAATTCTCTAAAATAAGAAGGAACCTGTTACCTGAGCCATCAAAGACTACTCTTTGGAGCTGGTCATTCAACCATTTCTGTTGAGTCCACATCTCTCTATCTTTCCCATAAGAATAGCATGGATACTTTCTTAAGACTTTGTTAAAAATCTATGCAAATTAAATCAATAGAATTCCCTGATTTACGATTCTAGTAATTACACACCAAAAGTAAATGAATGTAACATTCTTCTTCATAAAGCCATACTGAATCTTTTTTGATCCTTGCTTTCCTTTTTAATAATCCCATTAATATGTTTTTAATGTGTCAAAAATCAAAGTCAAACTCTATTTTCATCTTCCCCAGTTTTTGAAAATCAGGCCATTTGTCTTTCCCCAATCATGTGATGTCTCTCCTGTTCTCTGTGATCTTTCAAATCATAATAACTATGGCTTAACGGAAATAATCTGCTAGTTATCTTACAACTCCAGGATAGTTCATCTGGGCCTGGTAATTTGAAAAGAGAGATTCGATTTACCCTCTGATACTGGACTTGCTATTTATGAGAGAGATGTGTGACAGTACCCAAGAATGTGCTGGTGCCAGTTCAACCTGGCTCCATAATGAATTGTTGAATTTGGTCTAAGTCTTCACACTTTGGAAATCATTACACTCTACAAATCAGAACTTGGTTTCTTGTTTTGTTGATTAACAGACTTAAGAAAATGATGGATAAGATGATGAGAATGAAAATCAAACATTTTGACTGACCACAGACAGATTGCTTAAACTCTCTGAGTCATTTGTAAAATGGGAATAGCAATGGCTTCTAGCACCCTACTTCATAGGATGATTATTCATTTAGCCTTTATACAGCATCATAGTGTTTGATGGAAAGAATGAATACTTTCAGATGTCTCACGATGAGGAATGGTTTTCATTCTCTTGATTAATCAGTGATAGTGAGCCCAAATCCAGGAAAGGATTTTAGGATAGAGAAGAAACTAGATAGTATGTGAATCGAACAAATGTAGCCTTAGACAGTTTTTAGTGTGACTCTGGGCAAGTCTAAGCCTCTAACTTAATGCCCTCATTTGCAAAATAGGGGTAATCTAATCGCAGGACTTGTCTTTAAGATTTGTTGTAAGGATCAGATAATATTTATAAAGCAAAATGAGTGACACATCATATGCATTCCACAAATGTCAGCTATTTTTCTTCCTTTGACTGGTTAGCGATAATAGATGTAAATCAAAGATTAGCCGAAGAGTTTATAGAGCCAAGTAGATGCTACAGTGGATGAAACATTGGACCAGGAGTTAAATACTTGCTATCTGTGCCACTAAGTCATTTGGCCTCTCTCAGTATCCTCATCTGTAAAATGGGAATAATAACTTCCCAAGACTGTTATAAGAATCAAATGAGATAATAATTGCAAAGTATTTAGTACAATGTCTAGAACATAGTAACCCTACATAAATGTTGACTATTAGCTTCCAGAGATAAAAGGAACCTCACAAATAATCACATACTCTTTTGTTTGACAGGAAGTAGATGATCTTTCCCAAATTCTGATTCCCAGGATAAACAAATAAACATAAAGGCACAGAAAAGGAAGAAATTAAATGCTCAATTATTTTATATCATCCTATTTGGATATATTTTATGTGAACCAATGTTAATTTTCATGTTTCTCTATTAGAATAGGTATTCTTTATAAAGGTTAATCTACAACTCAGTTGTAGACTAAAGTAGTTTTAATGAACTAAGATTAGCAGATTAACCAAGCAGGTAAAAGAATAAATTCTTTAGATTTTAGCAATTCATTTGTTAATCTCCCGCTAAGGCATCTGGCATCATGCTAACTAACCCCTGGGGACACAAAGATGAAAAAAAAAGACAAAAGGAAATAAAAAAGAGAGAAGGAAAAAAAGGAAGGAAGGAACAAAGGTAAGAAAGAACAAAAAGAAAGGATAGAAGGAAAGGAAAGGAGGGAGAAAAAAGGAAGAAGAAAAAAGAAAGGAACAAAGGAAAGAAAGAAAATGAAGGGAAGGATGGAAAGAATAAAGGAAGGCAAGGGGGCAGAGAGAAGCCTAGATGTAAGGAGCTTATATTCAATTAAGGAAAACATGTATACATATAAATAAATAAACATAATCATAAGGGAGAGAGAGCTGTTCTCAGAGTTAGAAAAAAGCAATTTCAATTTTTTTGGAACAAAAAAGGTTTATTTACTATAGTTAGCAAAAACTAAGGGAGAGAGAAAGTACTGGCAGTTGGGGCAGTTGAACGTGACTTTTTCTTCTAAGGGGATTAGCAGCAGCATCAATAGCTATTGGAGATAAGCAGTAATGAAGGGTTTAGGGGTAAGAGAATTATTTGGGAGAATAGTGCTCTCCAATAGTGGTCTGGCTTCCCAAAGGAAGACCACCCCAGTTTCAATTCTTGCCTCTGACAAGTAATGACTGTGTGTTCCTAGGTAAGTCAGACTTCCAGTAACTCAAGTAACTAAAACCATAAAATTTCAGAGAAGGTGCAGAGAACCTGTATTTATAGAATTCTCTCATTAGGATTGTCTAGCCTAGTAAAATCACTGATTCAATTTAAAGACAAAATTTTTGTGGGGGGCCACAAAATGCAAGATAATTAGGGAAGAGAGCACTAGCAACTAGGGACACCAGGAGGAGAGATTATCCTTAAGGGATGATACTTGGACTGAATTTTTATGAAAACTAGGAATTTTTGGAAATGTAGGTAAGGAGGAAATTCATTTTAGCCCTAGGGAGGTGGGGAATGCTGGATATAAGGGAAAGCAAGTAAAGGTAGTTTGGCTGTGCTTCATAGTGGTGAAGTCAGAGAAAAATTGCTAAGCAATGGGAATACAAATACAAGCAAAAAGATAGTCATTACCCTCAAGAAGCTTATATTCTAATGGGGAAAGACAACACCTGAAAAGAAGTAGGGGGAGGGAAGGCAGGGAGGAGAGGCAGAAAAAAATATTCCCACTGGAGAGAGGTAGAGAAGTTGGTTGAGCTGAGTTTGAAGTGGTCATAGTTGGCTATGTGAACCTTCTAGGGATGAACTCACCAATTAGAGAAAGAGACCATAGGGAGGGTGACAAGGAGAGTGTAAGAAAGGATGGAGGTCAAAGAGTCATAAAAGGCTGCAAGAAAAGTAGTGTGTTATAAATTTGGAAAAGTAGATGAGGCCAGATTGTGAAGGGTTTTATATACTTTTAAAAAGAGTTTGTATTTTATTCTAGAGGCAATAAATAGCCACAGATGTTTTTTGAACAGGAAAGTGACATGACCAAACACATATGTGTGCATTGATGAAATACTTCTACAGTTGAGAATATAAACTAAAAGTGTTATAAAAATACACCACCAAAAAGAGTTATTTGTTCAAAGATTTTCATAGCAGCATTATATGCAATAGCAAAACAAATTTTAAAATGTCTAGAAATGACCTAAATAGCAAATGGTCAAATAAATATCAGTTCAATGAGGGAATGGAATATGTTGCACTGGAAATAAAATTAACAAGTATGGAGAATACAATGAAATGTAGAAATGTGTTTATGAATAATGCAATGTCAGTTTTTTTAAACATCAGAAACAGAACAAAGTATACACTAACTACAACCATACAAGAAGAAAAGTGAATGAGAAAGAATGAACAAACAATCCTAACTGGGACTTAGAAGTGACTGAAAAGTTCTGGTTTATGGGTTGAAATTAATGCATACTTTGAAACCAAAGAAGTTTAATGTTATGTTGACTTTCAGTATTATTTCCAAGCAATTATTTAGTATATTTTTTAAAATGTGTGTGCCATTGGACACAAAAAGTTGAAGGGAGGTGTGGAAACAATGATGGAATGTACAGATGGCTGAGTTCATGTAACCCAATGCCAAAAAAATGGGGAAGCATATGCTCAGTTAATAGTAAATCAATATACTATCTTTGCAAATAAAAGATCATCTGTTTATACCTTTTGGCTACAAACCATCTCACTCTGTGCAGAGTTTGGGACTATATTTGATCCTGCTTCCTTGAGTTGTACAACATGGCTCCAATTGAGAATTTCCATCTTGAGTCAGTGGTCTCCCTGCTATCTTCCATCTTTCTTTCTCAATAGTTGTGCTATTGCAATGGTATTGACCCTCTCTACACATCAGATATTAAGTAGAGAAGCTGAATAGTGGATTGGGAAAGATATGGATTCAAGAAGAATTGCAAATTTTTAACAACCATATGAAAGATTCCTCCAAATCATTAATAATTGAAGAAATCATACCTATCAAAATCATTATTCCTATCTCTCATCCTCTTTGATTGTATTAGAAGGGACTTTGGAAAAGAGCTAATACTAATTTTAAAACATTATTGATGAAACTGAATTGTTTCAATCATTCTGGAAAACAATTTGAAATTATATATTTTTTTAAAAAGTGGTTAACATGTATATAGTCTTTGATACAGAAATCTCTCTTCTAGTCACATACTCCTGAAAGATCAGGTTGCATATATAGCAAAATTTTGACAATTCCATTTTTTCTTGTGGCAGAAAGAAAATTAAAACAAAATAGACAATCATAGGGGGCAGCTAGGTGGCACAGTGCATAGAACACCAGCCCTGAAGTGAGGAGGACCTGAGGTCAAATCCAACCTCTGATACTTAATCACCTATGTGTCCTTGAACTAGTCACTTAACCCCACTGTCTTGCAAAAAAAAATAGATGATCATAGATTGTAGAATAATTAAAGAAATGTGGTATATGATTGTAAAGGCATATTATTGTACCATAAAAATTACAAATATGAAGAATTCAGAAAATGTGTATAGATCTTATGAAGTGACTCAAAATGAAGTAGTACAAAGAAAAATACAGAATAACTACAACAATATAAATGAAAAGAACAGAAAAATGAAACTAAGTGCCAGGTAATTATAGTAATCAAACTTGGCCCTAGAGAAGAGTTGAGAAAATGTACCTTTATTGCAAAGGGGGGGGGGACTACATAAGTGTGTAGAATATTATATATACTTGCACACATGGTCAATGAGTTGAGTTGGTTGATTTTCCACGTGTGTGTGTGTGTGTGTGTGTGTGTGTGTGTGTGTGTGTGTGTAGAAGAATTATTGCTTAAATATTTTTGTTTCAAGGAAAGGCGTGCTGAGAAAGGAAAAGGTCAGAAATACATTCAGGAATTAATGTGATGTAAAAAGAGAAGACATCAATTTTAAAAATTAATTAATGCTGACATCTGAATAAACTAGATAAATCATTGCAACTCCTTGGGCCTCAATTTTTAGAGGGATGGGAATGGTTATGATATACTTACTATACAGCATTACTGTGATAAAGACTATATAAATATGAAGTATATTTATTAAGTATGATCTATGAGTGTGATTGGTACAGAAACTTACATGATCTCCACAGTGTATCCAGGGATTGATTATATGCCTATAGCCGACCACCAGCTTCACTATGTATTTTTAGTTTGACCTGGTTGCTGATGCTACATCGATACAATATTCAGCTGTCAGTCGTCTGACAGATGTGTTCAGATTCTAGATCCTTATCTCCAATTGCTCCATCTGGTCACATAAGATCAAGACAGCAAAATTCAAAGACATTTTTCAGGTTTTGTGATGACAGTGAAGATATGGGGCTGTATATTAGGTTTTCTATAAAAACTGTTGATTCTTGACCTTACTCTTTTTCAAACCTTAAAGCAAAAACATATAATCCAGTGCAATTGTATATATAAAAAGTGAGGTAGAAAAAAGAAAAGGTGAGTATAAGGCAAGGTTGAGTTAGAGGATAAGAAAAATGAGAGGAAAGCAGAGGGGGAGAGAGAGAGAGACAAAGACACAGAAAGAGAAGCAAGACAGAGATACAGATACAGAGAGAAATCTCTTTTTCAGGATCATCATCCATATAGAATCATTTCAAAATATCTGTCTCAAATATTTTACATTACCTCTGTTTTCTTGAGATGAATTTCTGTCATTAGGAGACTCTCAAACAGAATTACAGATTTCTCTTTTTAATCTTAAAACAATAATAAATTGTGTCTGACTCCTCTTTCCTATCCAATATCCCCAACCTCATGGTACTAGCTAGGCCAATATTGGGGAGTGGAAACAAGAAAACAGTAGATGCTCAGTTTCCTTCTGGAGTTGTTATCCCCACATTATCCCAACATGACCCTGATACCTGCAATTTAGCTTATTTTCTTTAAGTTGCCTCCTTACTGTTTTTGAACATAGATTCATTAGATCTGGATTCAAATCCTGATTAAGAGTTTCTAAGAGTAACACATTTCCCTTCTTAGAACCTCAGTTTCCTTTTCTAAACAAAATCCCCAAAATGACCTTAAAGGATTTATTGTGAGGAAGCAATTAAGTTTTAAGGACAGGTAAGACTTGCCATCCTGCCCCAGCATCTGGCCTGAAAACATTATGCCAATACTTCAAGTCAAGATATTCTTCACTAACCCCAGGGGACCCTCAGGAGATATAGAAAATATTGGATGAATCAAAGTAGTGTAACAGTTTGGGTTTTTCTTACTATTGCTGATAGTTTCCAAATTTCATTTTTTTCTTTTTTATATATAAATGTTTTGTTTTCCAATTATATACAATAGTAGTATCTATCATTTTTGCAATGTTTGAATATTACCATTTCCCCCACCCTCCCTTCCCTCCCCCCACCCCCCAGAAGGCAGTCTGATAATCTTGACTTTGTTTCTATGCTATCTATACATTGATCAAAATTGAATGTGTTAAGAGGAAAATCATATCCTTGAGGAAAAAATAAAAGAGATAGTAAAATTATGTAGCACATAAGACAACCTTTTTTTAAAATTGGTCTTTGTTTAAACTCCACAGTTCTTCCTCTGGATACAGATGGTATTCTCCATCACCAGATCCCCTAAAATTGTCCCTGATTATTGCATTGATGAAATGAGCAGGTCCATTCAGGTTGATCATGTGTTGCTGTTACCGTGTATCTTCTGGTTCTGCTCATCTCGCTGAGCATCAGTTCGTGCAAATTTTACTTTTTGGGGACTGGACAAAGTAAGATGAGGTCTTTTGAATGTCTATTTAGTCCCATGTAAAGTCATGTCCCTGTTAGATACTAGTATCTTAAGTTAAATTTAAATTTTCAGCTGTCCCTGGTTGTCTTTATTAAACTGCTATAGACTGTTGTTTTCTTGTCTACCTGAATTCTGATTTTATTTTAATTTTAAAATAAATCCTAATATATATACGTTATGAAGTCCACAAACTCCATCTCCACCAATACTAACAATACTAATCAATGTCTCTGTCTTTTGGACAGCAATCATAGGGTTAAAGAAGTCAAAGACTACTATCCTGCAAAAGTGCTTACCCATAAAAACTTCCAGCTTGGATGGGGAAGAGGAGCACTAAACAAATTCTCTCTGAAAGACAGCCAGGGGCCCCTCAAAACCACCAGACCAGGCTTATTCTGAGCCTGTGTTGAGAGATCCTGCTAGAACCTACTCCCTGTCTCTGGGCTACCATGCTTCTCGAGCCGGCTCTCTGGGCCAGCAGGATCCTGGGAGCCTGAGTTTTCTTTCTCCATACCTACCAGCCCTGCAATTTCTCCGGCCCTTCTGCCCAGCTGCTGTCCGTCTGTCCCCCCCAGTCTGTTCAGCTGGCGAGAACAGTGTTAAGCCTTTTGGTATGCCGCTGTGACCATCCGTGAAAGAGGAGCAACCTGCGGCAATGGGAAGCTGAGCGCAGGGGCAGGGTAATCTCTACCGAGATTGGGAGGGAGGGAGGAGGGACGGTCCTCCCCCACCACCTTAGGGCTCCCTCCGATGAAGTTCCCAAAACTTAGCAGCACAGCCACGAAGTCCCTCCCTCGTGGCCTGTCCCCTTGGGGCTCAGTTGGTTATCAAACTCCTGGAGAAAGCTCAGGAAGGATGGGGCTTGGGCTCTAGGTTGGGTCCCTTTTGACCGCGGAGTCTTCTTCTCCCGCTCAGGAACCTTGGGCGGGGAGAGGTGAGTGATGCCGAGATCGTGCCCACACAGACACACACATCCACAGACACGGAGAGTCACACACAGCCACACACAGGTACAGGCACACCGCCACACATCACCCAGACACACACTGACACACACACAGGCAGACGCATAGTCACCCAGACAGACCACGCAGTCACACAGGCACACAGCCGCGCACACAGCATCCCATCCCTCCCCCAGCCGGGTGGGTACCCCACGCCAGCTTCGGGCTCCTCTGAAGGCAGAGGGGAGGCGGCGTCCATTTGGCCGCCTACGACTCCCTCCCCCGGAGGAAGACCTGCCCCAGCCTCCCCGGGGACCCTGCCCTCCCTTACTGCTGGGGAGGATGGCACGACAGTGCCGTCTAGAGGGGCCGCGCTCTGCCCTCGGGCCCTGGAGAAGCGGCCCTTGCTCCTGAGGCTCCGAGGTCTGATGTCAGCTGATGCAGTTTAACCCCAAACTTCGAAGGCCCCCTAACTGCCACAAAACCGGCAGCCTGCCCTTCCCCAGCGGTCCGACCTCCCCGACTCCGGGAGCCCCGTCCTCTGTCTCAAGACCCCCTCCTCCCAGAGCGCCCTTGGAGCAGAGGTGCCCCTGGGGAGCAGGGGTGCCCCTGGGGAGCAGGGGTGCACCAGGGGAGCAGGGATGCCCCTGGGGAGCAGGGGTGCCCCTGGGGAGCAGGGATGCCCCTGGGGAGCAGAGGTGCCCCTGGGGAGCAGGGGTGCCCCTGGGGAGCAGAGGTGCACCGGGGAGCAGGGGTGCACCAGGGGAGCAGAGGTGCACCAGGGGAGCAGAGGTGCACCAGGGGAGCAGGGGTGCCCCTGGGGAGCAGAGGTGCACCAGGGGAGCAGGGGTGCATCAGGGGAGCAGGGGTGCCCCTGGGGAGCAGAGGTGCACCAGGGGAGCAGGGGTGCCCCTGGGGAGCAGAGGTGCACCAGGGGAGCAGGGGTGCATCAGGGGAGCAGGGGTACCCCTGGGGAGCAGAGGCGCACCAGGGGAGCAGGGATGCGGGAGCAGAGGTGCACCAGGGGAGCAGAGGTGCACCAGGGGAGCAGGGGTGCCCCTGGGGAGCAGAGGCCTCGCGTGCTCCTGCCCTCCCGCCGTCGAATGGGTCCCTGGATTCCCGCTCTCCTTCCTACCAACTTCCCTCCCTGGGAGGGGGCTTTCCCCAGCTTCCCCCCCTCTCGAAAGGGTGGGAGGAGGGAGGCTCCGTGGCTGGGGGGGTGCAGGGGCTGCAATACCTTTGTGTGGGACTTAGAGCCTGAGCTTTCCGGGGCTGGCTGGATGAGCACAAAGAGACTCGGGCCGGGCTACTCCCCGCACCGGAGCCAGGCTCCCTCTTTAAGGGGAGCCTGAGTGGCAGGAGGACGGCTTTGGGGTGGAATTGCAATTAAGGGGAGATAATGACGCCCTGAGCCGCTCGCTGTATTAATATTTATAGCCTCGGGGCGAGGGAGAGGTGCTTGTCTTTCTTTCATTTCTCCGGTTTCCCGCTGTCAGTTTTGTTCCTAGGCCCCCGCCCACTGCGCAGCCCCTTAATCCCCACCCTGCGCGCACACACAGACACACACACACACACACAGACACACACACAGACACACACACACACCCACACACACCCACACACACCCACACACACCCACACACACCCACACACACCCACACACACCCACACACACACACACACACACACACACACACACACACACACACACACACACACAGTCTCCCTCTCCCTCTCCCTCTCCCTCTCCCTCTCCCTCTCTCTCTTCCAGGCTTCTCCTAATTAAATGTGCCGTAATCATCCCGCAGCAATCCTTGTGAGACCCGGGTGAAAACAATAAAAGTTGGTTGGTTGGGTCTCGGCTCACGCGCCTGGACCTGGAGGACTAGCGGCTGCCCCCCCCCCCCCCATCCGAGGCTACGCGCCTCACCTCCGGCGCTTTGCTCAAGTCCCCAGGATTTCACTTTATTAATTACACAAATATTGCATCGCCTGCAATATGCTTCCAGTTCCCGGGACATATGTGCTAAGGAATTGTTCCAATAATTAGGCCCCTGTGTCTTTACTGCCTCTCTCCCTCCCTTCCTCCCTCCTTCCTTCCTTCCTTCCTTCCTTCCTTCCTTCCCTTTCTCCCTTTGCTTGCCTTCCTTCCTTCCTCCTGCCTTCCTTCCCCTTTTCCTTCCTTCTTTTTCTTTCTCTTTTCTTTCTTCATTTTCTTTCTTTTTCCTTCTTTCTCCTTCACTTTTTCTTTCTATTTTTCTTTCCCCTTTTCTTTCTTTTTTCTTTTCTCTTCTCTTCTTGCTTTCCCATCCTCTTTCTTTTTTCTGTCTGTTTCTTTGCTTTTCTTTGCTTTTCTTTTTCTCCTTTCTCTTTTTTCTATCATTTTTCTTTTTCTCTCTCTCATTCTTTCTTCCTATCTTCTTCCTTCCTTCTTTCTCCTTCCTTTCCTCTCTCCCTCCCGTCCTTCCTCCACCCTTCCTCTTTCCTTCCTTCCATCTTTTCCTCCCTTCCTTCCATCCTCTCTTGGTTCCTTCCTGTTTGCCTGTCTTCCTTCCCTTTTTTCCTTTCTTCTTCTTTCTCTTTTTCTTTCTCTTTTCTTTCTTCTTTTTCTTTCTCTTTCCCTTCTTTCTCCTTCATTTTCTTTTTCTTCCCCTTTTTCTTTTTCTCTCTTTTTCGTGCCTTTTCTTTCTCTTTCCCATCCTTTTTCTTTCTTTTTCTTTCTCTCCTTTCTTTCTCTTTTTCTACCCTTTTCTCTTTTTCCTTTCTCTTTTTTTCTCTGTCTTTTTTCTTTCTCTTTCTCTCTCGTTCTTCCTATCTTCTTCCTTCCTTCTTTCTTTCTCCTTCCTTTGGTTTACAGACCCTCAGCTGAGGGAACAACAATTTGATTTCATGAAGAAACTCGAGGGGCGAAGCCGCCTTGGGCAAGATAGGTAGGTAGGAAGAGGCAAAGTCTTTGACTCCCAGGCCAGGGCTGCTTCCTCAGCCCGTCAGCCCCCGCACCTTCGGCTCCGGAGACACAAAATCTGCTCAGTCGAAGCCCCATTTTGCTGAGAAGGAAAGCAAAACGGGCAACGAGACTTGGCCCACCAGTAGACCGGACAGCTAGTACACGCCAGTGTGAAGGCCCCAACAGAAACCCAGACCCCCTGCCTGAAGCGCAAGAACAGACTAGGTTTCCCACCTTGCGAGGTTGGGGTGACTAAGCCGGGCCCTGGCTTTCTAGTGCTCTGCAGTAGGAAACATATATATTTAAAGATCTGCAAGGGGCACTTTGCTGCTCAGGGCCGGTCGTGGCTACCTTGGACAGAGAAGGGGCCAGGAGGTCGCTGCTGCTAAATGGGACCAGGCTTCAGGCCTCGAGGACAAGACCAAGGCTACTCTTACAGTTTGGAAAGCAACACACACACACACACACACACACACACACACACACACACACGACTCTCTCTCTCTCTCTCTCTCTCTGTCTCTCTCTCTCCTAACCCTTTAGACACACACACATACGCGCATCATGCGTGCAGACACTGCTTCACCCTCTGACCAATATACCCACCTTCAGCAGCCTGCCACTCGTCACACGGACACGCACACCTGCACACACACACGCACTGCTTCACCCTCTGACCATCACACCCACCTTCCCCAGCCTGCCACTCATCTCTCTCACATATCCTCATCATACACACACACACACACACACACACACACACACACACACACACACACACACACACACGCCCTCTTCCCAGGTCTCTCTGACCCAATCTGGAAAAGGTCCACGAGCCCCTGGAAGCCCAGGCTTTGCAGGAGGCTCAGCCAGGAACGTTTCTCCTTTCTGCCTGTTTTTACTAACGTCTCTCCAATCATTTGGAAACGTTTAACTGACGATTGCAATTTGTATTTCTCGCCCCTCACTGATTTATGATCCCATCCTCCCGCCCCCAACCGAACAATGGGAAAGGGGAGGGCGGGGGCGGGGGGCATGAAGGGAAACAGGCGAGACTGGACTGGAGGGCTAGGGTTGCCCCTCTTGCCAATCGGGATCTGGGGGCTGGAAGTGTCCCCGCCTCGCTTCCCTCCCCCACCCCCCACCCCCGCTGCAGGGGGCTTCCCTGCCCCCACTCTGCGCCCCCGCCATCAGCGGCGCCTGGCGCTGATCAATTCTCATGTAATAAACGGGTGATTCCACCGGGAGCTCGGGCTGGTGGTTCCCATGGCAACCGGGACTACATCCTCGAACCCTCCTCTGGGTCTCGGGCCGCTGCGGGGAGGCTGCGCGGGTCCATGGAGCTCCCCGATGCTGCAGTTGCTGCCGCCGTCTCCCCCGTCCCCTCGGCCTCCGTCTCCACGGCCACTGTGGGCTCGGTGGCTGTAGCTGCCACCCTTTTCCTCCTCTTGGTCCTCCCTCCCTCGTCATCCTCATCTTCCTTCGTACGGGTCCGACAGCCAAGGACGTGGCGTGTCGGACGCTCAGCAAGAAGCCGCCGGCGCCCCAAAGCCTACAATACGTAGCCAGGCACCCCGGCACAAAGGAAAAGCCTCCAAACCAGCTCTCTCCCCCGGCCCCTGATGCTGCTGCTGCAGGGAAAATCACCCCTCGCTGACGCCGGCGCTCCATCTCCTCGGGCCTCGGCCCCCTTTCGAACACCCAAGGCACCTGGCTTGAGCCTCTGGCAAACAACGAACGGCCAAGAAGACCGGGCAGAAGTGGGTTTCCCGAAAGGATCCAGAAAGTTGAATTACATTGACTGCATCTTCCTTTGCAGACAAACAACCTTCTAGGCATCCATACAAATGTTCCTCATAAGCTCTCTCGGGCAGTCACACAGGAGGAAAAAAAAGCAAAACCAACAAAACCTGGTTTGTGGCAGACCTTGCAAAAAGCAGGAAAATGTCCTCACCGAATTGTCCAAATAAAGCATTGTTGTGTGTAACGTAACCAAAGTGAAATTAAATGAGTTAATTGAACAATGGTGCTTTATGATGATTGAAAATGATAATACAGGAGAGTGTTCTATTACTTTTTCATGTGTTTGTCAATATGCGGCCTCATTTTGTGGGGGGGGGGAGAAAGGAGAGAGAGAGAGAGAGAGAGAGAGAGAGAGAGAGAGAGAGAGAGAGAGAGAGAGAACAAAGAAGCAGAGAAGATGAAGAGAAGAAAGAAGAGAAGAAAGAAAAAAGGAAGAAGGAAGAAGAAAGGAGGAGAAGGAAAAAGAGGGGAGAGAACATTTTGCTTATTTTACCTTAGGATAATATCCTCAATGAAATACATAAAAACATTTCACTACTGTGGCTAACATGATTCATATACAAACAATGTGATTTATTGATTTCCTTATTTATCATCTTCAATAATTCCCAGAAATGTTTTAGGCACCTGTCACATCACCCACTTTTGCATGAAAAACTAAATCCAGAGCTGAAACAAAAGAGGAACTGGTTTTTCAGATGTTTGTCATTAAAATGTATTTGTATGGATTTTCCAAATGTACACACAATTCAATAATTTTAAATGTTATTTTAAAAAACAACCTTCTCAGTTGACCTTTGAGGTTTAAAAACTTTCTTAACATTTTCAATTTCTATTCCAGGGAAAGATTTATTCCAACAATGTTGTTTTAATAAGAGTTGTTGATCATTCTGTTCGACAGTGTTCTGCTGGAAACAATTTATACTGCTGACTGTTCCTTTTACCAGGATGTTTTCCCATCCACTGACAGTGAATTCTGGGAAAGATCCTTTATAAACGCACAAGAGAGGGCATGAGTCCTGTATAGCTAAGGGAGACTGGCAGACTTATTTAGATGACTCATCAATTTTATAAGCAGTAGTTCAGAATCATAGACCTCAGAACTGAAAGGGACCATCCAGTTTATTTCTTTGTAATTTTAAGCTGACCCAATAATGTAATGAAATTATTTATACACATTGACTGGAGGCATTTCAGAGTATAGAAGCATATTGATAGATAGCACCAGCTTAATTTGTTTCCAGGAGAATGATCAGCAAGAGCTTAAATTGTGAGAAATTTAACACCTGATACAATCAACTTAAAGATGCATTTTTTAGTTTATGAACAAGTTTTACATCATCAATCCAATTGGCATGTTAGGAATTCTGGGGTAAATAGGGCATTAATGCTTCATTAGGGACCCCTGTTGTTACTATCACATTTTGCTAATCCATAACATCCCCCTTTCATCCTGAAGCATATTGGGAGAAATGTTCTGTTCTTCTTCTTTGAACAGACTAATATAAGTGCACAAAATCTAACTACCTATCCTTCAACATTTTTTATTTAAACCACAACCACCTAATTGTCTTCCATGATAGAAAGCAAATTTCTTTAGAGCTGAGATTGTATCATTTTTCTTATCTTTCCATCACCTGCAACACCTAGCACAGTGCCTATCACATAGTCCATATGTCCTTAATAGTCTCTAGGAGGAAACCCAAAAGATATGTGACAATCCATACCACAGAAGAGACAAAGATGGAAATTGAAATTTTAGGTTGAAACGATTAGTAATCAGTCAGGGTTGAGTGGGGGCTCAAAGGGAGCCAATTTTTCCCCATTCTTGTGACCCCATTTTATAAAATTCCACATGGCAGGTTTCCTCTAAGGGATGAAGTTTGCTTGCAGGATTCTAAGTGAAGGGAAAGAAAACTAGTAATTCTAGCAGCCCCCTTTTGGAAGAAATGTTGTTGGTTAATGTAACTGCAGTCTGACCATGTTCATGCCAGTGAAATTCTGGCCCAAGTCTGACTTATCTTTCACAACCCACAAGTTTAAATCTAAGCCAACTGGGGTGAAAGACTGTTCAGAAGGTATGAGTAACAGCAAACAGATGGTTTTCATTTTTACCGAGGCAAATGGAGAAGGTTCACCAGTCTGCATAATTCAACATAGAGTTAAGTACACAATATTTCAGTCATTTCTAAAGCCCAACACAAATCAGCCACTATGAATAAATGTTGACTAGATTGGCTATTCTTAAGGAGAGAATGTAACACTCTCGATTTCTTGAAATTCCTAGCTCCCTTCAAATCTTAGCTTGGGCATCACTTGCCACATGAAGGCCTTTCCCGATTATTCCTTTCTCAATTGTTCATGCTCCTCCCATTGCCCCGTCCATATTTTGAATTTATTTGTATACTTGTTCTGTCCCTCAGAAGATCCTTGGGGCACAGATTTTTGCTTTTGTCTTTTATCACCCCAACCTCTCACATATTTGGTGTTTAATAAATGTTTACTGGATGTTTCATGAATGACACCAAATTTTAAGTGATACTGACTTTAATAAAGCCAATTTGCATCCTGAGTATATGTAACTTAAAATGTTTGTGTGGCGAGCATGTATATTTCTCTATGTCTTTCCTGAATCTCTCACCACATTTGTTTGAATTTACTGAATGGACCCAGATAAGGGAAAGCCTGGGAAATAAAGTGAACAACTTGGTAAACAAAAACAAAATATTGCCACAAATTGTGCAGTAGAGATTCCTGCTATATGGGGAAATCAGAGGGATCAATAAAACCATACTGTGAAGATTGGCCCTCGCCCTGTCAGACCTAGACAGTTTTTCTTCTAATTCTGACTCAACTTATCAGAGCAGACATCAGTGGTCTGTTAGCTCGGTTGATTATGTGGCTAAAGAGGCTGTACTCCCTGGTTTAATCCCCATAAGGGCCAGTTTAATTTCATTCATCAGTTTTTATCCTGTGTCTATAATAGTCACAGCACAGGACTAGGTCCTGTTAATCTTACTTTAGTTCATGACACTGGGTTTGTACCCAAACTATGACTATCTAGCTTGGGATTCTGGGTCCATGATCATAATTAAATTCAAGTCAATTCAACAGAGTTGAAACCAAATTAATCACACCTAGTGAGAAAATGACCCAAACCCCAAGGCCTAAAAATCAGTAATGACAGCTTATAAAAAAGAATTGGACATTTTAGCAAATGCTGAGGAGCAGTATAACTAAATCTCCAGAAAGGAACATACTTTAAATAGCCCAAATTTTAAGTAGATTCAACACGTGGAATTTTGAAGTGACAAATTTGAATTGAAAAAAAAAACAAGGAGCTAATTTGTTTTGTAGAATGCAAAGCAATTTGCAAATCTTGAGACACTGTTTAAATGTCAGCTATTGTTACTTTTAGAATATGAAGCCTTGAGTCAAAGGAATTTTGTCATGAAAGTATTTTGTACATTAAGACAATGTACCTACTGGTGCAGTGTGATGTTGTAGGCCAGCTCAATTGGAAGCTGCAAATACTCAGACAATAGGGAATAAGAAAGTACACTAGGTCCTCAGAACAGGGTGCCTCTGAGGGGAAATTTCAATGTTCGGGGACAGAGGGAATAACTATAGTTCATCAGAAGGAGTCTCATATCCAGAAAATGCTACAAATTGCTGTAAAACAAATGGTAAGTATTTGATATTATAGCATCTACCATCATTCCCCCTCCCCTACTTGCCAAAAGTTTGCACATCAAGTCTATTGGAGGAATTGGTTCTTCTGAGATGCACCTGTGCCTTTTGCCTTAAAATCAGTGGTAAAATACAATTTATTTTTACAGAAATGCCTTTTTCTGGCCAAGAGGGCTGGGATACATTTCTTCTGTAAAATGAAAGATGTTTTTATTCCATGATCTCTGGTTCTTCAATTTCTGAAGATCTGAAGTTGTGCATACTTCATCTCTTTGCCTTTCTCATTCTTGGATTGCTCTCCCTTCTTTCCTCTGCCTCTTTTCTTTAAAGATGCAGTTCAACCATTGTCTTCTGTGCAATCCCCACAACTGCTAATGTCTTCTCTCCAAGCTTAACTACTTTGGATATCTAGCATCTTTGTGATTAAGGACTTTCTTTTTTTTTTTGGCATGTTTTTCTCCCCAGGGCCAAGCATGTAAAAGGAGTTTACTGAAAGCTTATAGATAATTAACATTACCAAGAGGACAATGAAATAGTGTGTGGTAGTTGTGCACAGGTTGCTAGATGTTATCCACAAAGAATTCAGCAGAAGTGGTATATAGAATGCCAAAGAAATGAATGATCAAAAAAAGAAAATGAGTTAATTATGGAATGAACATGAGGGACAGCTGGTGAACAGACTCAATGTTTTGTGGGCATCATCACAATATTAAGAGAAGATAAAGAAGCCCAATGGATGCATCTCCTAAGCATTACTAAAGGGAAAACTTGGTCAAAAGCAACGAATGGGTTGGTATCCTGAGTAGGAAGACTTATTTTTTGAAGTCTCATTTAGGAGCCAAGGGTAATAAGCATAACCACTATAAATGTCCTGAAACATTTCAGGAATTGTTGGACCAATATAGCATCCTACCATTCTTTGATCTTGATTTTTCATCAAAATGTCACTTCCTTTGTTCCCAGTGGACAATAGGACAAATCTTATTTTACTGTCTGACTGGGGAGGAGTGACCCCCGTACAGTCTAAATCATTTTACTATCATGATACCTATCATTTTGAGTAATTGTGAAGAAACCGTAACAGAGAGAACTGGTCTAGAAGTAAAAGAAAAGTTGCCAGCCTGACGTGATAGTAGACATTTTCACACTGGAAACCCCCCAAACACAAGAAATATCAGGTTCTGACCAAAAAAAAAATTGTGTATTTGTGACCAGGTCATACGAATGAAAGCTTGAGAAGAAAGAGAAATGGAGGGAGGGAAGGGAAAATAGAAACC
Organism: Macrotis lagotis; assembly: GCF_037893015.1. NCBI lineage: Eukaryota > Metazoa > Chordata > Mammalia > Peramelemorphia > Peramelidae > Macrotis > Macrotis lagotis. The sequence continues at coordinate 61,352,650 of NC_133664.1, read as the reverse complement.
AGACAGATAATCAGAGGAAAGGGAGGGAAGGAGAAAGGAAGGAAGGAAGGAAGGAAGGAAGGAAGGAAGGAAGGAAGGAAGGAAGGAAGGAAGGAAGGAAGGAAGGAAGCAACAAGAGAAGGGAAAGAGGGGGGAGAAAACAAAAGGGAGGGAGAGAAGGGGAGATAGAAAAACAGACAGACAGAGAGAGATAGACAGAGGGAGGGAGAGAGGGGGAAGAGAGGGAGGAAGGAGGAGAAATTAGAAGAGAAGGAAGGAGATAAAGGAGAAGAGAGAGAATGAGAAAGGGAGGGGAGGGGAAGTCAGAAGAGTGAGAGAGAGAGAGAGAGAGAGAGAGAGAGAGAGAGAGAGAGAGAGAGAGAGAGAGAGAGAGAAAGAGATACTGGAAAGTTAAAAGGAGGAAAAAGGTAGTGTGACTTAGTTGATATAGATAGATGCATTTAGAGTTAAGAAGTCCTAGTCTGACACGTAAAAACAGTGTCATCCCAGACAAATCACATAACCTCTCAGTGTTAATCTTAAGAGAAATTGGCTCCATCAGTAAAAAGAGTTTCCATATCTGGAACTTCTTTCATGAATGAAATCCCATTCTCATATTATTCTTTAGCTCTTTTCTTCTTTCTAGGCTCTATTTCTCCCAGGATGCTCTCCTCCCTCAATGCACAATTCTGTTAGCATTATATCTATAAGAAAAATTAAATAACATAAGATAGAGGGATTCTATTTCCAGGAAACTAATTGCTTATGTCAATAAAGATAACTAATAAATATCAGTGACATTTGGAATCCTATTCCACAGACAAACTTAGGAACTGCTCCTGTTATCCTCTCTTGAGAGAATTTTTTACAAGGTTTTATTTGAATTTTTTTCAGCCAAGAAAAGGATTTCTGGACTTTGGTTTACTTGTATTTTCCATCAGTTCTTGAGGCCCGTCTAAGTGTGGCCTGGAATATGAATCTGGACAAGATGGAATGGCCAAGTCAGCTCTCCTGTCAGCGTCTTCCTCTCCTATCAGGTCTCTGGGTGGAAGGAAGCTGAGCAGGGTTTCTGCTTCTAGGCCTCAGAAGTTGATATACTCAAGAAGTCACTTCAAAAAAGAATTCTATTTTCAAAGTTACTTTTAAGGAAGAATCAGGTTTACTGGAGAGAAAGTTTGTATTTGGAGACAATGGCATTTCACCAACATTCATGCCTGCCAAACCAAGATGCTCCAGACAAGAGTCCAGTGAGTTGTTGTATGGCAGCCCAGCTCTGGGACTATTTGTTTAAGTGGTCCCTGCTATGCCACTTAACTCTTCACATTCATGCCCCAATTGTTTGAAATCTGAGCTGGTGGAGAGGAGAGCAGGAAAGGAAAAAATACAGGGGTGGGAGTGGGGGTGAGAGGAGATGGGGGGCAGTTTTTTCAAAGACTCCTGGGGATCTACATTTTATGTCCCACTAGACAACCAATAGCACATTAATAACATGCCTTGAGTGCCAACTGCGTATATTACACTGTTTGGGGTGTTAAAACAGCTGTTGAAGTTTCCCTTTTTAGTAATTAGTGGATTTCTTAGAAAACTTAATTTCTCTAGTTTGTATGCATGTCACCGTTCTCTAGTTCTAGGTGTTATTCATTGTCAAGTTCCTTTTCATTTTCCTTGAGCTAAACAGTATAGGAAAATGAAATATTGACTGACTGCTTATGGGTGAAATGTGAAACATCAGAAAGCTGAGATACTGAAATAATACATCCCTGACTATTTTCCCAGTGGGGATCTAATATTTAAATATTTTTCTAAGTTTCATTAACCTATTCAATAGACCTTTTGAAGTGAATTAGTATAGTTCAGCTAGCTTACATGGAGGCAACTAGATAGGATGTTGGATGTGGAGATAGGAAGACCTGAGTTCAAATCCTTCCTTAAAGGCTTAGTAGGTGTGGGATCTTAAACTCTTAACCTCTTAAGTTTAACTTAACCTATGCTTCTCTCTCTCTCTCTCTCTCTCTCTCTCTCTCTCTCTCTCTCTCTCTCTCTCTGTCTTTCTCAGTCTTTCTCTCTATATATATCTCTCTCTATATATATATTCATACAGATAAATAGATATATGTATTCATCATTTCCATGTAATCATTATAAAATCATATGTATATATATATATATAACCCTATATATAAAATCCATGTATATATATCCCTATAAAACAAGGATGATAATAATAGTAGCTATTCCCCAGGGTCATGAGGATAAGATGAGATAATACCTGGAAAATTAGAAGCAGTTAAGTGATGAAGTAGTTAGAACCCTGGATCTGGAGTCAGGAAGTCCCGAATTCAAATATGACCTCAGACACTTAATACCTGGATGTATTCCTGTCAAATCACTTAGCCCTATTTGCTTAGAGGAAGGGAAAGAGAAAGAGATAGAAAGGGAGGAAGGAAGCAACAAGAGAAGGGAAAGAGAGGGAGAAGCAAAAGGGAGGGAGAAAAGGGGAGATAGAAAAACAGACAGGCAGAGAGAGATAGACAGAGGAGAGGAGAGTTCCTTATCTGTAAATGGGGACACGCTAAAGAAGGAGATGGAAAAATGACTTGATTATCTTTGCCAAGAAACAGATAAAGCATCGGCCCTGGAGTCAGGAGTACCTGGGTTCAAATCTGGTCTCAGACACTTAATAATTACCTAGCTGTGTGGCCTTGGGCAAGCCACTTAACCCCATTTGCCTTGCAAAAAACACCTTAAAAAACCCCTCTAAACAACAACAAAACTTGAAAAATACTTTGCATCATATAAATGTTAGCTAATATCACAGAATCTAACTTGGAAGGGATTCCAGTGACCACCTAGTTCAATTTATAGACAATTAAGCATTATTTCTCCCCCCCCCAAAAAAAGTGGTCATCCAGCCTCTGCTTGAAGATATCCAGTGAGGGAAGACCCACCACCTTCCAAGACAGACCAGTTCCCTTTGAGATTATGCCATTTGGTAGGAAGTTTTTCCTTTACATCAAGTCATAATTTTCCTCTGCAGTTCTCACTTATGACTCCTGATTCTGTCTTCTGGGGACAAAGAACATGCCTAACAATTTTTTTCAAATGACAACCCTTCACATACTTGGAGATCATAGAGTCAACACTGGACACACCAAGTGAAGTGACATGCTAAAGGTTACCCTGAAGTCAGAAACTGAAATGAAATTCCAATTCCCTTATCCATAAACCCCGTGAGGCATATAGCCCTTTTGAAACCAAAGATCATTCTTTACTGTGTTATATCAGACAAAATGCAAATGGGCAATCACAATGCCTCCCAATGTTTATAATATTCTAAGATTTGCAAGGTATTTTCCTTAAAATAATCCTGGAAGGTAGAACAGGCATGACTATCCTCATTTTGCAGGTAGAGAATCAGAGTCACCAAGGATTATAAATGACTCCCAATAATCTCACAGTTAGTGTCTGCAAGAAGGCTTTCAGACCTCTGATTCCCTACTCTTAATACAATCCACTTAATCTGTCCACTATAAATGGTGCCAATGTATAGTTATATATTACATGAAACTTTCTATTTTCTGTTCGTTTAACAAGCAAAAACACCATCAGTTAGGCAGAATTCCATTTCTTCCTTTAAAGTCCCATGCCTTTTGATTTGACATGTTTAATGAAGACTGCTTTGTTTGAACCATATAAGCTCTACAACAGAAGTCAGTCACTGATCTAGAATACTGCTAATGCTACTCTCTGTGGGGAGACGCTAGGAAGTTGGCTTCCAGGAAAGAAATGATGACATGTAATCGAAGTACCTCGAGGAGATTTGAGCACTTCTGGATTTCCTGTAACTGGTTGCAGACTGCTAACCACATAGTTAGAAGAAGCCTTTTCAGTTGACTGGGAAGATGAACTCAGAGTACCTTCAAAAGGGACAAGCAACCAGATCCTCAACTTTGTCCCTTTTGGTTGCTTCCCCTTAGTTTCATTCCTTTGTTGACAGTGTCTGGGAAAAGAAAATGAGGAGAGAGGACCAGATGTGACTATGAAGACAGGTTTTGATCTTGTTGTCTCATCATTTATTCTTTTTTTTTTGGAAGTAATTGAGGTTAACTGACTTACCCAGGTCCACACAGCTAGTAAGTATCTGAGACTGAATTTAAACTCAACTCCTCCTGACTAGGTAGCACTATCTATCTAGGGCCAGTGTTCTAACCATTATACCACCTAGTTGCCCCCTTACCTTTCATTCTTTATCATTTCCACTAAAGCTATTGATTATTCCAATGCTGTCAGTTTTGAAAGGTCATGAGATCTGGACTTTGGGGTCCTGGTTATGTCAGCATCCCATAGTCCATATTTTATAGCATGTTTAGTATCAATGCCTTAAGAACAAGGATAGACCTTTGGGAATGACCTTTGGGACCCAACCCAGCAGTAATTGGCAAAAAAAGACTCATCTGGAAGTCATGCTTCATGTAATCATCAGCTTGATAGGACAAATGCTATATAGGAATCCTGCTAAAAGAGCCCACTCTCCCCCAAAACCTAAGGAAGGCTAGGGGAAGAGAATGCCACTATGCTGACTGGGGAGAGGGAGGGGAAATGTTTGTACTTCTGTTCTTGTGATATTTAGACATTAATAAATGCCCTCAAATATTTTGAGTATTTGAAATAAATATTCCATAAAGCTAATTGTTGTAAAGTATTCAGTAATGGAATTGGAGTGTTTGACATTGGCCCTTAAAGGAAACACATGTGGGAAGGAGTAAAGACAATGGCCTTAGAGAAGAAATATCCCCCAACCCCTCATAAATCCTAGAAACCCCTAGAGGACAGATTTAGATGCTTGAATCTGAGATCATGGGCCAGAGCATACCCATTGTGTGTGTGTGTGTGTGTGTGTGTGTGTGTGTGTGTGTGTGTGTGTGTGTGTGTGTTCCCAGAAAACTTGTGGCTGCAACAGCCATATTTTCAGTACCTGCTGTCATAGTGAAGTGAAAATTGGGTCAGAGGCCTCCAGCATGGCAATCTATAACACATATTAAGAAATAAAGTTGGCCTGTTTTTTTTGCTAGAGAAGAGTTTGATAGAAGCAAGAGCTCATCAGTATGGGTTGTCCTAAGCCTCCCCATCCCCCCCCGGGGCTATTGAGAATGACTAGCCAAGGCACCAGCGGTCATGGGTAAGCTTTTTCTTCTGATTTATATATGCAAAACATATTGATACTGATAAAAAAATGACAACTCCTTAAATTATCTTTCCGATCTTTAATACATACACAAAATTACTGTTCATAGTGAAAGGGCACTTCAGGACTTGGAGTAAGAAAGACTTAGATTTTAATTTTACCTGCAATACTTGCTGGCTTTGTTGACCTGGACAAATAATCTCATTTCTCTGGACTTGTTTTCTCAAATGTAAATTAGGGACAGTGCTATTACCTATCTCACAAGACCGAATGAATTAACAAATGGAAAGTATCTTGTAGCTCTTAGAGCAGGATACACATCCTAACTGCTATTATTATAGATGAACATATGAAGTGCCTTGGGTCTTGGATGGTCACACAACAACAAACTGTAGCAACAATGTACTGTTAATTTCTATCAGTTTTAAAGGAGAATCAACAACCAAATTCAACAATACTCAAAACCCATGTCTCCATAAATCAAACAATTCCTTCAGTGACTTTGAACCTTTTTGTTATCCACTTGCAGTAAACTTCATAATATCATAGATTTAGAGTTAGAAGGTATCTTTAAAGGAATCAAGTCTAATGCCTCTCATTTCACAGATGAAGAAACTGAGGCCTAGAGAGGAAGTGACTTACCCAGGGGCACACAACTAATATCTGAGATCAAATTTGAACTTAGCTCTTTCTGATTCCAGGTCCAAAACTCTTATCCAGTTGTCGATGTTGTAAAGTTATTTCAGTCATATCCAACTCTTTATGACCCCTTTTGGGAGGTTTTAGGCAAAGATACCGCAATGGTTTAACATTTCCTCTTCCAGCTCATTTGACACAGGTGGAAACTGAGGCAATAGGGTTAAGAAACTTGCCCAGGGTCACATAGCTAGTCTGAAGTTTGATTCGAACTCAGGAAGGTGAGTTCATTGTGCCACCTAGCTGCCTGTGACATCAAACTCAAATAGAAATGGATTACTTAGAAAAAAATACATTATCTATTAGCATTGCATTTTTATTTATTTTGTTAAACATTTCTCAATTAGATTTTAATCTGGTTTGGGTGGCATTAGGGAGTTTTGCAGGCTGTAAGGTTTACATCTCTGAGTTTTATCCACTGTACCACCTAACTGCCCCTATGTAAAATCCCATAGTACTACCTCTGTAAACATTGCACAAAAACTTAACCTCTCTAGGCTCATTTATAAAATGAAAGGATTGAACAAGATCAAAAGTTTTTCATCTGAAGTCCATGATTTAAAAAAAAAAGTTCTGATAACTATTTTAATGAAATTGGTTTCCTTTGTGATCTTATATCTTTTATATTTGAAAACATTGTTTTGTTAGGGCTCCATAGGCTTCATCAGACTGCCAAAGGGGATCCAGGTTTGACCTTCTCCATTTTAAATCTGGGCTGGGTTATCCCTCCTTATGCAGCCTGGTGGCCCCCTATCAAGTCTGATAGGGATATCAGACTTGATGCCAACAGCCCATCAACTTTATTTCACTTCATTTCAGCAATCCTGAATTCAATGGATCCACCAGCCCCATCCTCCCCCAGGAGCAGGGATTTACAAGTGTGTTCCATCATGCCCAGTCCCCCTTTTCTAAATTCTATTTAGGTCTGAAGCCTTTGTAAAGGACTTGGTTTACCTGTACACTTACCCCTTCCACATCAAGCAGGGTTAGGGGTATGGTGCCCCTGAGATCTGGAAAATCCTTAAAAATTTTTTGGTCTTACTTTTGTACCAGAGAAGTCTAAATTTTTATACTACTTAAAGATAAAATATGTTGCTATTATACAATATTATAAATATATTTTATACATTTCTGAATTTCCAACCTTTTTTTGTATTTTCTGCTGGTTTTTTGCATGTCATCTGTGGCTTTCATAAAACTCCCAGAAATTCCATTTAATTTCATAAGCCAACCCATCATATAGCAAAATTGCAAAGGGGAGAGTCATGATGTGGAAGGGATATCTATACTCTTGTTATTTACTGAAATCTCAGTTTAACTGGAATTATATTGAAATATAGAGCATGATGTTGAAAGAAAAGAATAGACAATATGCAACATATTTCAACATTGTACAAAGAATTATTCAGTCCTCCTATATGAGGAGCAGGAAATCCAGAAAAGTTAGGTAATTTATCCAAGGTGACATTAATTACAAGGAAGGACTAGAATCTAACTTCTGGTTCAGAACTCCTTCCATTATATTTCAGTGTCTTTGTTCTTGAGATCTTCTTGGGGGCTCCCAAAACATGTAGGTACAAAATTGTGACAGTAGAATGAGCACTAACTTTGAAGTCAGAGGACCTGGATTCCAATCTGGTTTCTATTGCTTAACTGGCTGTATAATCTTGGCTATATATCCCTTCCTTTCTCTGGACCATAATTCATTCATCTGTAAAATGATAGGAGTTAGATTAAATAGTTTTTAAGGACCCCTTTCCCATTCTAAATCTATCTTTCTATGAGACATTTAGTTCCCTAGCAATGAGGATTTTATAATTCACTGTAAGAAAAGCCCCCTCAGGGCATATCCATCAATCAGTGAATGACTGAATAAACTGATGTATATGATTGTGATGAAAAAGTATTGTGCTATAAGAAATAACAAGCAGGACACTCTCAGGTAAACCTGGAAAGACTTATTATTTGAACTTAAGCAAAGTGAAATGAGCTGAACCAGGAGAACATGGTCAACTGTGAATGACTTAGCTATTCTAGCATTCAATGGGACTTATGTTGAAAATGCTATCCTAAAAAAAATGCTATCTATCCCCAGAGAAGGAAATGATGGAATCTGAATGTGAATCAAAGAATTTTCTTTTCTTTTCTTTCTTTATTTTTCTTGTTTTTTTTGTCTGTCTTCTTTTACAACACAACTGACATGGAAATATATTTTGTATGGATTGTACATATATAATCTTTATTAAAACTCTTGCCTTCTCAGTGAGGATGGGGAGAGAGTAGGGAGAAGGAGGGAGAGAATTGAAGCTCAAAAATTTTTAAAAATGCTAAGAATTGTTTTTATGTGTAATTGATAAAAAAAAATAAAATTTAAATAGGAAAAACCTGGGGCGGCTAGGTGGTGCAGTGGATAAAGCACCGGCCCTGGAGTCAGGAGTACCTGGGTTCAAATCCAGTCTCAGACACTTAATAATTACCTAGCTGTGTGGCCTTGGGCAAGCCACTTAACTCCATTTGCCTTACAAAAACAAAGAAACAAACAAATAAATAAATAAGCAGACAGACACATAGATAGATAGACAGATAGATAGAAAAACCCTCTCAATTCATACTCTGCTCTCAGAAGTTGGCTTGAAATTCTTGGTTTTGAGGAACAATCTTAAATTACTCATCATGCTTCTAATTGTGGATCTGTTTCTACTCAGTGCAAGATTTTCTGTCAAATAAACTCATAATCTTACAAAGTATGCAGTGGATTCATGGTCCCCAAAACTCATAGATTATAGACTAAATTTTTATCATGAAGAACAACCTTGATTAGGATCTAGGCAATAGATTTTTACATTTTTTAAAAATATATTTCATAGAAAAATATGGACAAACTCTGTAGAGGTTTGAAGCCAAACTACAAAACTGTATTTTTTAAAATTTTGTTTTAGAAATAACAAGTTCATGTCCTAGACTGAAAATTACCTTTGGTGTCTCCTTTCATGCCAATTTTTCATATAAAAACAAGAAAATTAGAGTTTGTAGGTAATATCTAGCATTTGTACAGGAAAAACTAACTCTACAAGTCTTTCTGTGTCTCTCGAACGTCCAATTTCTTCTTTTCAGCCCAAGCAAGCACGGATTTATGTCAACCCGTTGCAGCAATCTTGTTGCCACGGCAACTCTTCACCACATTAAGTGGTTGTGGAACCAAAGGTGCCAGCCGCGTTCTCAGCAGCCAGATCTGAACATCAAAGTGAGACCCCCTCCAAGGGGTGATCCCTTCCTGCTGCACCAGATGATTCCATTCTTGCCATCCCCCATTATGAGGATCTGGAATTGAGGCCATAATTAATAAGAAAACTCTATAACATGCCAAGACCAGTTCTCTATCAACAAATAAATCAATAAATAGATGTTAAGCATCATTACTGAATATCCTCATTATCATTTTCAGGGTTTCTGCCAGACCCTCACAGCTATCACAGTGGTCTCAGAATCCCCAGAATCCCCACTCTACCTCCCTCTGGGTGATAGCCTCCTATTTTCTCCTATTATTGCCCCTGTAACAAATCATCCAGTAAGACTGGGAAGGGGGAGGAAGGGCTGAAACTTTTAGGAACAGACCAGAAAGGGAAACTAGCTTGAACCAGACATGCAACAGCGTTAACTGGGCAGTGCATTAACTCTTTATAGGTCCAATATGATGACTAGATTTGATTGACAAGATCTCCTTATCAAGATGGCAAATTGCCAGTCAACATCTGTTTCACTCTTTTATGCCCTATTTCAACATATGTAACTGATCACTGGCAAGAAATGAGGCTCAGTCCTAACTTCCTACATGTGGAGACTCTTTTCCATTGAGGCCCATAGCATCTTTATAGCATCTTAAAATACAATTTAAAAAGCATACACTCCTTCAAGGGACAGCTAGAAGACATTAAGTCCACCCCACCCCCTGTCTTCAGGAAACTTTTACCTAAACCATCATTATGGTGACTTTTGATGATAAGATCATGGTTTCATGATTTTAAAGATAAGAGATGAAGATGAATTCCCTCAGAATCTTTTGTATGATTTCATATTTATGACATACACATGAGAGAAGCAGGAAATACCACAAAGTTGCTAAATCAGAAATTTGCAATCTTTGGTCTTCCCCCCCAAAACACTATACTAGTTTAATGTCTGTGTTTTCTTTTTTTGTCCAGGCATGCATAAATTTATATCAACCTGAAGAAGAAACTGTGTTGTTCCGAAGTAGTATATGAATATTGCACAGTTGGGAACAAACAGCACAATGGAAAGAGGAGAAATGAAATTAATGTAGAAAACATTGAGCTAATTTTAACTTACTCTATAAATATCACTTGAACTCAGGATTTTCTGGTTCTGAGGATGGTTCTCTAAAAATAAATCAATTAATAGATTCCAACTACATCAGCCTATATCATACTGCAGAACTGTGAGAGTTCTCCAAGATTCTGTCCTGAATCCCTCTTCTCTCTCTCTCTCTCTCTCTCTCTCTCTCTCTCTCTCTCTCTCTCTCTCTCTCTCTCTCTCTCTCTCCTGTCCTTGAATAACTTTATCAGGATCCTTGGATTTAATTAGCATCTCTATGGAGATGACTTCAGATATCTCTCTAGTCCCAGTCTTTGCCCTGGACTTCAGGCCCATATCACCAGTTGTTTTTTGGACACTACAAACTGGATGCCCCGTATATATACTTTAATCTCAACAAGTCTAAAACAGAAACCATTTTCTTTTTGCCCTTTTAAATTTCTCTGTTTTTGTCAAAGGTACCACCATCCTTTTACTCTCCCAAGTTCATGACCCCTTGTCTCTTCGCTTTCCTTCACCCCTCTTATCTAATCAGTTATCAAATTTTACCATTTCTAAGTTCACATCCTCACATTGGATTTCTTCTCTCCCTCAGCCAGGGCCCCCTTGTTGGTTTCTTTGCCCCAGAACTCCTCTATATAATCCATTCTATCCTACACATCCAAGTGATTTTCTTTAAGGCATCTCCAGGATGGGGGGTGGGAGAGATGGAGGAGAAAAAAAAAGAAAAAAAAGGAAAAAAAAAGAAATTTACGTGATAACTTTAAAATAGCAACTTGTACATAGTTGATTTGCAGTTCCATAGGCAATCTTTTTTTTCTATACTGTTAGGGAAATGTTTTATGTTATGGTTATTCTATTCCCATTAATTAAAAATAAAATAAATAAAAATTTAAAAAATACAAAAGATCCTCTAACTCAATAAACTTCAATGGATCCCTATTGTTTTAGAACCAAAAACAAAATTCCTGTGTTTAGCATTTAAAGTTCCTCAGAGAATTATTCCAACCTATCTTTCTTTTTATTGTATTTTATTCCCTTTTCTACATTCTTTGATCCAACCAAAATGACATTATCTTCATGCTTAAAATTTTATGGACCAAATGATCTATCAGTGTGGTTGTGGGCAATAATTTTGTTTGTGATAATGTTCAATTTCCAGTAAAGTTTGTTGAATTCTCAAGGATATTTGGAGATAATATAAAAAATAATGAATTTGTAGTATATAATTAGAAAGCTGATCATGCCATTCTGAGGTATCCAATAGAAAGTAAATTTTTGAGACAGGTAATGATACATTACAGAATCTTGATCTCTTCATTACATAGTCTTCAATGACCAAAAAAGTCCAGGATCTTAAAAATAACCTTTTTGGAATTACCTAGTGGCAATGATTTGGTCTTCAAATCACTATCATAGACCGCCTCTGTTTCTACAAAAACAAACCCATATGATTTGGCCATTTTATGACATTATTTATCAATATATTATTAATTGAGTTTATGTGGATGTCTCCTGTGAATGACATTATTATTATTATTATTATTATTATTATTATTATTATTATTAAGTGCATTGGTCTATGAATTCCTGGGTTCTTATTTATCTCTGCTATGGATTTTCTAATTAATATCAGACTTCATTTACCCTTTCTGTATTTTGATTTTCCCTCGATAAAATGGGAATGATGACAAATATCGTATCTTTAATAACCTATATAAAAAAGTTTTAAAAAGACTAAAGTATAAGGCATCTAAGTGGTGCAGTGAATGGAGCACCAGCCCTGGAGTCAGGAGGACCTGAGTTCAAATGTGCCCCTAGACACTTAATAATTACCTAGCTGTGTGACCTTGGGCAAGTTGCTTAATCCCATTGCCTGGCAAAAATCAAAACGAAACAAAACAAAACAAAACAAAACAAAACAAAACAAAAAAAGAATAAAGTGTGTTTACCTAAAGACTAGTTACTATTCAGTAACTTTCACTGACTTTTAAAAAGACATTTTGTCTTTTCATTATTGCAGGGGCTGACGTGCAATAATGTTGGCGGCTCATGCTTTGGGGATGTTCCAAATTCTGAAGAATATTTCCATTAATTTCTCAACATTGATAGGAGGGACCAAGCTACACATCTGGATTGGAATACATTCCATTTGCCAGGCATCTTCAGGACTTCTAAGTAAATTAACTCATATGTCCATCTTATTTCCCTTCTCAGTCACTCTATATCTGGGCTGAGCTCAAGATCTTGTTGGGTGGACTATTAAATGGTTCTGAAAACTGCAGACAGTCAAGGATACTTCTTAATTATGAGAGTAATGAGATGTTTATTTTGACTGAGTTGACATGGAGTTTTTTTATGTTTTCCCGACACTTAGTGCTGGCTGTAAGGAGCATCTAGCATCCTGTTTGGCATCAGGGATTAAAAACATTTTTAAAGTGACAGAAAGGCTGTGCTGGCATGGATTTTAATATATCTCACTCGCTCCTAACAGGCTGTCTTTCATGAGGCTGCTTCTGTTCTCCAGTTTTTATTATTGCAGGTAGGAATGCTGACAAATGCAAAGGCAATTAAGTTCACACAATCCCTTTTATTCCTAAAAAGAGAGGAATACAATATCCTGTCTTGGGTTTCCAGACTGTATGTAGGGCTTGGCTCATGTCAATTTTATTGATTGATTTTATATATATATTAATTTCACTCATGCTGAGATACTATGAGTATTCTCTTCGAATTTACATTCTAATGAACCAAGGAATAATGGTAATAACAATGATGCTGCTGCTGCTGGCTCAGATGTCTATTATACCTTAGAGTTTGTACAGTACTTTAATCAATATTATCTCATTTGATGTTGGCAACAATCCTGTGAGCTAGGCACTATTATTATTCCCATTTTACAGATGAGGAGATGATGAGAAAGGTCAAGAGCCTTACTTTCCCAGAGTCCCACAGCTTGTCTATAATGAAATTCGTACTAGAGTCTTCTTGGACTCTAAGATCAGTGCTCCATCTGCTACACAAGGTAGTTGCCTCCAAGCTCACATTCCAAACTCAAGTTTTTGGATCCCTTAGCATGATTCTCTGCGCTTCATCCTTATGCTAACAATAGTAACAAAGATTTTTTAACAAACAATATTTTAGCGATTTTGAAAGATAACTCAATTTAATCCCTGAATCCAGAAAGCATTTTCCTTCTGAAAAATGTGTGTTGTGGGGGTGGCTAGGTGGCACAGTGGATAGAGCACCAGCCCTGGAGTCAGGAGGACCTGAGTTCAAATCTGACCTCAGACACTTAATAATTACCTAGCTGTGTGACCTTGGGCAAGCCACTTAACCCCATTACCTTGCAAAAAAAAAACCCTAAAAAAATGTATGTTGTATTTAAGCACTGACTGGAAAGACAAAAAAAATAAATAACATTATTCTTGCTGTTGAGGGACTTTTAATTTAATCTAATTCGTTGTGCATATTGGGATAGGAGCTTATACAAGTACACAGATTATAATAGTAATAATAATAATTTTAATTCAATTTCATTAAATAATTCATTTCCTGTTAAGTACAAGGGACAGCAAGGTGATGCAGTGGCAAAAGTACTGGACTTGCAGTCAGGAAGTTCCTGATTGTATCTTCCTGAGTTCAAATGTGACCTCATCCACTTATTAGCTGTCCATCCCTGGGCAAGTCATTTAACTCTATTCACTTCAGTTCCTCATTTGTAAAATGAATTAGAGAAGGAAAAGGCAAACCACTCCAGAATCTTTGCCAAACAATACCCCAAACTTACAAACAATTGAAAACAACTCAGCAACAAGATTATTTGCAAGGGATCTAAAAATTAGAATGCCCCATGCCCTGCTATCAAGGACTTTACAATCTAATTGGAAGGAAATAAGTTGAAAATAACTATAAGGAAGAATAAAAGTAAGTGAAAAGAAGAGGTCTAGACAAATTGCTATAAGAAATTTGAGAAGATGGTGGAATAAGGGATGGGGCAACAAAGATTTCATAGGTGAGTTACTACCTGTGCTGGAACTTGAAGGAGGAGAGGACATCAGCAGATGACATAGACTAGATCATTCCAGGTTTGGGTCATGAGTAAAGTCAACAAAGAGCAGGAGAATGAATAATAAAGAGTGGTGCAATTTAGCTGGAAATTATGTGGAGAGAATAGCATGTGATGAAATCAGAAAGACTGGAGCCATTGTATAAAGACATTAAATGTATTAATGACATATTAACAATTAAAGTGTTAATGTATTAATTGTAATGTATCCATATATAAATTTCAATGTATTGATAATTAATTAATAACAATGTATTAAATTTCAGGACCAAGAATTCAGGCTTTATTTAGTAGGTTATCTAAATAAGAAAAAGATACCCAGAGTGATATGAACAAACTATCAAGAGAGTAGTGGAAACCAGGAAATCTTCATAGATTATTAAAGGAGATTTCAGGTAGCAAAATTCCCTTTAAGGAACTACTTTAAAAAGTATAATCTCAGAATTCTAAAATTTTAAAAAATGTAAAATTTATTTTTACACATAATTGGATAAAAATAAAATATAAAAACTTTTTCAGGAAAACATTATAGCTTCTGAGAGTTTTCTAGGGCTTAACACTAAGGTGTTAGGTGGCTGGAAGGGTCTCATACAATCAGCATAGCAGAGGCAGGGCCTGGGTCTCAGGTCAAGGTTTTATCTATTACGTCACACTTCCTCTCAGTTCAGTTTTTAAAACAATTAAATTATGAGATCAGATATGTATTCAACTACACTAAACTCTAAGGGAAATACTATGAAAGAAGATATACTTCAAAAGAAATCTATAACACTGTTTCAATCTGCTACTTCAAAAATTATAATCTCATGTTCAACCTTGATGGACTTGCTCGTTCCATCAGTGCAACAACCAGGGACAATTTTGGGCTGTCTGCGATGGAGAATAGCATCTGTATCCAGATAAAGAGCCGTGGAGTTTGAACAAATTTCAAGGATTACTCCCTTTAATTTAGGAAAAAAAAACAGTTACTGTCTGATCTTGTTGTCTCTTATATTTTTTGTTTCTTCCTTAAGGATGTGATTTCTCTCTCATCACACTCAATTTGGATCAATGTACAACATGGAAACAAAATAAAGACTGACAGATTGCTTTCTGTGGTGGGAGAGGGAAGTAAGATTGGGAGAAAAATTGTAAAACTCAAAACAAAAAAAAATCTTTAAAAATAAAATAAAAAGGGGCGGCTAGGTGGCTCAGTGGATAAAGCACAGGCCCTGAAGTCAGGAGTACTTGGGTTCAAATCTGGTCTCAGACATTTAATAATTACCTAGCTGTGTGGCCTTGGGCAAGCCACTTAACCCCATTTGCCTTGCAAAAACCTAAAAAATAAAATAAATAAATTAAAATAAAATAAAAATATTGAGGCTGATAAAAAATTATAATCTCAGAACTCAAAATTTTAGAAAAATGTAAAATTTATTTTTACATGTAATTGGATAAAAATAAAATATAAAAACTTTTCAGAAAAAAATTATAGCTTTGGAGATTTTTCTAGGGCTTAACACTGAGGTGTTAAGTGACTTGCAGGGCCTCATTACAATCAGTGCGTATCAGAGACAGGGCCAGGATCTCACGTCAAGATTTTATCCATTAAGTCATACTTCTTCTCAGTTCAGTTATTAAAACAATTAAATTATGAGACCAGATATGTATTCAACTATCCTAAACATCAAGGGAAATATTGAGAAAGAAGATATACTTCAAAAGAAATCTATAACACTGTTCCAACCTGCAAAGAGCAATTTATAATCCAGTTGTCAAAACAGAATTTACACTTGTGAAACAGAACTTCACACAACCATGGAAAAAATGGGGAACAGAGAATCTGAATGGCCTGGAGAAGAAGGTCAGACAGAGAAGGAGGGGCATAGCCCAGAGTATGAGATTAACCAGGGAAGGCATCTTAGAAAAGGTGAGATCTGAACTGGACCTTAAAAAAGAGGGGTAAATTCTATAGAGACAGGAATAAAGGGACAGAATCAAGGTAGAACCAAGAATGATCTTCTTTTAAGGAAAAAAAATGAGGATTCCAGAATGACTGGAGCATGTGGTTCACATGGAGACAACAAATAAGAATGAATGAAAAAAAGAAGTTGAGACTTTGGAGAACCTTGAATATGAGGATGAGGAACCTGGACATAATCCAACAGGGAGGGAGGAGTTTTTATGGGGTCTAGAATAAGGGAGTGACATAGTAAAAGCATCTTTTGAGAAAAATGAATTCCACTGATTATTTCATTAGCTTTATCACTTAAAATAACCAAACTGGATTATAACACAAGCTAATTTAAAAACTAATTAAAATTGACTCAGTGGATAGAGCACCGGCCCTGGAGTCAGGAGAACCTGAGATCAGATTCGACCTCAGACACTTAATAATTACATAGCTATATGACCTTGGGCAAATCATGTAACCCCATTGCCTTAAATAAATAATAATTTTTAAAAACTGATTAAAAACATGGACCCATGTAGTCAAAGAATATATGTGTGTGTTTGTGTGTGTGTGTGTGTGTGTGTGTCAACATTAGGTTAAAAAAAACCCAAATTAAACAAAAACTAATGAACAACCAACATACCTAAACAGGAAAACTAATCAAAATGATAAGATCTTTCTTTATATATTGACATTTGTTAAAAGGAAATTTATTATTATTAATAATAATAATGAGAGTAAAAATAATGCTCACATTTGCAAAAAACTTAAGGTTTGAAAAGTATTCTCCATGTCTTATCTATTTAATCTTTACAGCTTCATCGGGCAATCCATGTCAACTTTGTTTTGCCAATACAAGACTCAGCTATCAAATTTCCAGAAAAAGAATGTTTTACCTTTTGTAATCACCATCATCCTAAAAAATGTGCTAAAAGCCTGGTTTCATATGATTCTACTATCTTGCAAAAAGTGTGAGAGGAAATAAATATTGACCTGGAGGAGGGAGGAGGGGAAACCTATGTTATAAGATAGAAATCAGCATTACCTCCATTCCCATAAAGGCCATTCCAACAGAATAAAGACAAAAAAAAAAAAAACAATGCATTTGAGAAAATCTTTATAGAATGTTCCTGGTGTCAGAGGGACAAGGAAACTGATAAAAGTATCCAAGGGAGTCCCAAGACCAACTAGAATGGGGGCAATGGGAGAATTGTTAAGCCTGCACCTTGATATGAGAAATTTCTTTCTGTACCTAAGATGGTCAAGTTCCTAGAAGCAGATACTCAATGTTCTACATTTTTTGTGTTTGATACAAAGTGAAAAGCACACAATAAATATGAATAAATAGTAGATTGATTCATTCTTTCCTCTTTTTATTAGTAACAGAAAATTTCTCTTTTCAAATACCAAGGAAGCTTGCCAGAGCTATTTTGTCACCCAGCTTTGTTTCCTGTGATTTTTCCCCCCAACCATCTAGGCTACAGAATTTTCAGCAGCCTCCCTCTCAATTTTGCATGGCCCTTCTTTATCCAAGTTCCTTTTAGTTCTTCTATTACCAAGCCAGAAACATTTCCAATGCCATTGAAGCTTTAAAAAAGCAGTGAAATTCAATTGAAAAGAGGCAAGACAGGCAAAAGAGAGGTGTAAGGGTAGTAGGTTTCTTTAAGGCCCACTGCCTGCATTTCATTAAGCCAAAGGTCTGGTATCCAGATCCGTAATTAGGGTGGGGCAACTGGCATTCTGCCCCAGGGCATGAAAATCTTGAGGGCTTGACAACCCTTAAACTGTAGTTAGCAGCCTAGAAACATCTGAATTTAGCACTTACTTAGCAAGAATAAATGGTTTAACCAGGAAACTTCAAGATAGCAGGGACTTCTTTTGGGGTGCTGTATTACTGGTGACCTTCTTCTTTACCCCCTTCCCTAAGCCATCTGTTGAGGTTTTCTATCAATGGTGGCTGGTATCTCCCTTCTATTCTTCCCACAATTGAATTTGTCTTAAAAAGTTGATTTGAAGGCATTTTTCTTCATGGAGTTCACCCTGAGCATGAAAAATGTTAGTTGGTGAATGGCTGGTATTTCTAGAGCCCTGGTTACTTGGGCCAGTGCTTCATTTCATGGTTGAAACGAAACCTATTGGCTTTTCAGGGCCTTCTTATCCCCTGACCCTTTTATACAATGGGATCGCTCACTGAGGAAAGTGGAGGTATATACCACGAAGGAGGAGGAATTTCCATTGTGAATCCAAATCACTCCAAATCCCTGTTCTGGCCTTTAATCTCTGTTTTATTGCATGTGGCATGGCTGGTTATTGCAAAGGACTGGAAATCCACTTCTGTTTTAATGCTCTGCTGGCAGCAGGTGTGGAATATAGTCCCTCATTCCCCCTAAGCCAGCTGAAGCATAGGATAAGCCATTCTGACCACATTGGGAGTCTTACCCACCTTTATTTTTTAACTTGGATTATTTCTTTACATTTTTGTTCTGATTACTTTGACCACAACCTGCCTCCTGATCTGTTGCCAGGCCCATACATTGTTTGAGGAACAGTTTCATATTGACACTCCTTCAGGAGTGTGAGGAGAAATAGGTTGTCCAGGAATGGAATATCCCATTTTTGTCAAGTGGCTGTCTTTCCTCCCCTTGTCTGATCTTATATATTATTAGCCCTCAGCCTTATAATGCCTTATTCTTCTCTGGATTTCCCATCTTAATAAATAAAGCTTGTGTAGGGGAGTCAGCTTGACTGAAAAAAGGGGTTCACTCATCCTTGAAAAGCTATAAGGTTAAAAAAATATGGAAAAACTGCTGTGGCAGCATGAGCAGACAACAGCTTTTTAATTATGAATCTAATATATTTGTATCACAAAACCTGGCCATTTTAATGACAAAGTGCTGTGATTACACAAAGCATTTTTAGAAATAATAAACCTCTACTGAATACTTGCATGAACCATATTAAGATTCAATTTCAGCTTTCATTAGTAATACCAAATAGCATGTGGTGGGTTGGTTATTTAAAAATGTATTAAATGTAAATTGATTTTGTATTGTCAGAAATAATATTGAGCGACACTCTCCAGTCAGGATGCTGTTATACCTTGTACCGGCTGCTGTTCCTTATGTGCCTAATTATGGGAGATTTACATATCATTTTAATTTTCGTTGTTTGTCATATTTATTGTCTATTAAGGCATCGACCATATTTTGCTTTACACTGCTCCTGCAACAATACAGAAGAGCCAAGAGATGCTAGGGATGAGAGGTTTGGAAGCAACATTCAAAAAGGCAGTCAATTATCCAAAGTCTATTTGATTGATCTGTGTCCCAGGCCGGCAAGTTGTTGGGCCAGAAGTCTCAGCCCAAGTTGGCTCTCCCTGGAGGCTGCTGAGATTTCTATTGCCAGAGCCAATCAAAGACAGACCCTGTTGTCAGACCAAGTCAAAAACAGCGAGAAAAGACAAACTATGCTGTCATCACCCACCTCTTCCCTTCAATGCTAAGTGATTCTCTTCCCTGTTCCTTAAAAAAAAGAAGTTTGATTTAAGAGAAAGTCAAAGTTTAGAAGTAACTCATTGTATGTGACTTTAAATCAGGTCAAGATTCACTAATCCTGAAATACCCGGAGCAAATGCAATTGTTCTGCTCATTAATAAGATACATTACCGAAAATATTTAACATAGATGAATAGAACAGGGACATAGAAGAAACTCTGCCTTGCTCATCAAGAGAGAGATGGAACAAGTAACTCAGGTTCTGTGAGCTCAGAGTAAGCGTCTCACTCAGCTTACCCAGAGTTGAAAGTACCAGCTGGAAGTCCTTAGAAGTGAAAGAAATGAGGAAGAGAGAAGAAAGATGAAGAATAGTCTAGTAATGTAACCCTAGTACCAACTCCTAAGATCCCTTTTCCCAAGCTTTCTGGGAAATCTAAGGGAATGTTATTCACTATATATGACATAATTTAATAATAGCACCTCTCTTATAAATTTGTTAAGATAAAATGAAATAACATATATATATATATAATATGCTTTTGAAACTTTAAAACACTATACAATGCTAGCAAGTATTTGGTATTATTATCAATGATTGGTATCATCAATACCAATTGGCATTATTAGCTAGTATTAGTATTATTAATATTCCAACTTTGGTAATAATTATTATTTCAAAGTAACAATATTATTACCATGATTTCAGTTGTTTAGTAAGTACAGGGACCAGAAGAATGACCTGCTCTTATTTTTATTAGGAACCTGCTCCATCTATTCTTAGCAACTCTTCAATCTCTGAAGTTAAACTCATCTAGGAAAAAGCAATCCAAGTTCAGGGTAGCAAAGTTAATAAGTAGTAAGGAGTAAGTACTGAATAGAAACACACACTTTTTTGGAATCCAGTGCCAACATTGATTTATGAATGATGATCATTCGTCATTGCCATCATCAGCATCACCACCAAAATAAGCAGCAGCAACAAGACTGTGACATGATGGTCAAAAAAGAAAAAAGCTAATTCATCCAATCTCAAAATGATTGAAACTGTACAGAGCAAGAGAGGTGATTGTTAATCAATCAATCAATTAACAAGCATTTATGTCAGAAAAGGTTCTAAGTATTGAAGACATACAAAGACAAAAGCAAAATAATCCCAAGATACCAAATATCAGCAGAAAGCACCAACACTACCTATTACAGTTAGTTGTTTTTTTCCCATTTCCCCATAAATTTAGAATTTACTCTTGACACTTCAATATCATTGAGCTCCACACTGGCTACAATTTTCCATTCCTGTCCAATCCTTCTTGCAATGTTTACTCTTCCACCCTCTCCTCCCTGCTCATTGCTACATGACAGATGCATTTGAGAGTTGGATCCCACATCTTCATGCTGAACTTGTCCTTGCAAAAGGAAAATTCTGAGAAAGGATAGACCGTCATGGATTAGAGTGGTCATGGACGGCTTCTTAAAACAAATGGGGCTTTCAGCTAAGTGAAAAGGACAGATTTTAGATAAGTAAAAAAGAATGAGTAGGTTACCCCAGGCAGGGGAAAATAGCCCATGCCAAAGTGGGGAGTCTGTTATACCCAAGGGAAGTTTGAAGGATGTTAATCAGACTGGTCTGGCAAGAGAGAAGTACTCATATAGTGATGACATGAAATTGAAAAAAGGAGGTTGGAGAGGAAATAGTATCAAATGCCAAGATAAGTCAGTTAAAATTTATCCTACAAATAATAGAATTTAGAAACAATTTTATAAGTTAAAAAATTGCTGAGTTCTGAATTCTACAGGACTGAAACAAATAGGCAAGACAAGTTTATCATGAAATCTCTTCCCCGAGTAAATTCTGTGGGGTTAGGAGGTTAATAACAACATACATTTTGAAGACTAGCTATTTTATTTTACTTCTCTGTAGTCTTTTTTTATAGAGCTATGACTTTGTAATCATAAACTGAAAATAAGTAGATTTTTTAAATAAAAAATGACAAGGACTATTGAAGAATTTATATATATATATATATATATATATATATATATATATATATATATATATGGAGAGAGAGAGAGAGAGAGAGAGAGAGGAATCAATGAATCAATACTGTATTTGGAGTTGGAAGACTGGGATTCAAATCCTGACCAATTTACTATTTCTATGTTGTATTCAATCATTTCCAATTCTTCATGACCCCATTAGGGGTTTGCTTGGCAAAGACAGTGAAGTGGTTTGCCATTTCCTTCTCCAACGCATTTTGCAGATGAGGAAATTGAGGCAGAGTTAAGTGACTGGCCCAGGGTCACCCAGTTAGTATCTGAAGCTGGATTTAGACTCAGATCTTTCTGATTTCAGACCCAGGGAATCTTATCCACTGTGCCACCTAGCCCTATCTTGAACAATTTAATGTGATAGACCTTTATTGAGTGCCTACTAGGTATAAGACACTTCAAGATCCTGAAAATGCAAACACAAAAAAGAAACAATCCATGCTATCTAGGAACTTGCATTTTACCTAGACCTCCACTGCCTCATCTACAAATGAAAGGCTTGGACTCAGAGGCACCTTTCAGGTTAAATTCCATGTCCCTGGGATTCTGTGATCTTAAGTGTCAGTACATACCAGGTGATTAATTAGCCATAGCTATTAATATCGTTAACTCAACAACTAAGTGCTCTCTTACAAATATAAAATCATTTTTGCCACTGCCAGAGAGTCTAAAATGCTTTCATATTATCCAGTAACAGAAACTGAAGCTCAGAGCTGTGAAAATGAATCTCTAGCTTCTTTCTGATCGCCTTGGTTAGCCATGCTGCTTCAGAGTATCAGTTACCCTCCATAGAAATGTAGTATCTGTGAGAAGATGCACCGCCTGAGAATCGTCTTCCCTCTAAGCACAGGTCACACGTGGACGTCTAACCTTTAATGTTTCCCCAAGCCCATCTGGCAATCAACACTAAACAGACTAGAAGGCAATGGAAAAACATAGCCCACACTTGGGGAATAGACAGATTTGGTACCTAAAGCTGTGCTTTTCTGCCTGTTCAGACAAACCGCCCCAATCAATTTACAGATGTATTAATGGAAAGCTCAGAGCAGGATTCCGGGAAGAATCCACTTCAAAGACCAAGTTCTAAGGGAGGATTTCTAATACCCTCCAGCTCCCTCCAGGATGGGGCCCCAGTTCTTAGAGAAGTGATTGAAATGTTCCTAAAATCTGGGAGGTTATAAGTGAAATAATCACTTTAAACCAATCATAGGTTAAAATAGAATGAATGCCTGAGGTCTGACCCACTTTGTGGGGGAGAGGGATATTCAATTCTACAGTTGCTTTGGTGACATGGTTTAAAAAATACCATTCTACAGGGGGGAGCAGAATGGGGGAGCATAAAGATCCCTGGATCTAAAGTGAGGAGACCCAGGTGCAAGTCCTAAATCTGACACCTGCTAGTTATGTCTCTTTGGGCACTTCCCCACTTTGCTCATTTGTGAAATGGGAATAATAATACTAATGCTAGCTACCCTCCTGGGGTTGTGGAAAGAAGAGTACTTTGAGATCTGTAATATACAGTGCTACCTTTAGCTATAATTTATGATTTTATACTGCTTTCAAGAGAAAGCAGATTCCTTAATACATTATGTGGACTTCCTATAATATAATTATAGGATGGCATGGAGAAGAATCATATATGACAGCAAGGACAGGTGAACTGGGAGCTGAATAGTTAGGAGGAAGGTTCAAGTTAATGTTATCATGGATCCATTGGAGTTTTTAATATTTTATATTGATCTGTACTCTTGCTTTCCCAGGGCCATTTAGGCTTTTAAAGAAATTTGACCCGGACAGCTTGGTGGTGCAGTGGCTAGAGCACTGAATCTGAGTTGCGTTGTCTTGGGCACATCATTTAACCCCATTGTCGTGCTAAAAAAAAATGGTCAATTAAAGCCAGATACCTAAGTCCTGTTGTCATTGTCATTGTCATTGCTGTAGGGCGCCATTTGGAACTTAATGTTGGAAGTAACCAAGGTTGAGTTCTCCAAGTCACTTCCAAAGGTTATGGGAAAGGGGATTATCTGGGATAAACTCAGTTTTCATAGGAGTCCTTCAGAACTATGGAATCTAGCAACCCTTAACAATCCATGGCTCTTCACTATACTGCTTGATACACTAAGCATAATCCTTTGAGGACACTCTATTACAGAGTATAAGGAGACCCTGGTATAGTATAGTCATATATTGCCATACTCACTCACCCTCACCCTTTAGTAACTATTGCTGTATTGATATCTAAAGAATTTGCAGTCTGGTGTCAAATTCTTTAGATATCAATACAGCAAGTTTTTTTTTTAGCTTCCATTGGGTCCCAAGAAAGTCATGCAAAGCCAAAGACTACCTTGAAACTATTTTTTAAGAACTCATCAGCATGTCATTATTTAAACAATTTGCATTCTTCAAAGGAAAAAGAGTTTGGAGACAGAGAATATGGATTTGAATCCTGCTTCTGCCCCTTGTTTCCTGTGTCACTCTGGACAAGTCAATTAATGTCTCCTAGGCCTCATCTATAAAATTGGGAGGTGGGGCCATCTTAGACCTTTGAGGTTGCTTTTGATTCTAAATTATTCATCTTATGAGTTCTATCACAATAAAACTGGCCTAGTTTAAAGATTTTGGTAAGCAATTAGTGAATATTCAAAGTGAGAAAATGGATAATGATTGAAAAAGTCCTGGATAGTGACACAAACTTTTTTGATGATGAGAGATTCTTGGTTACTTTGAGCTATTTTTCACAAGACCTAAACAAAAGGAGCATTATCTCTTTTCATATTTGCATCAGACTGGAGAGGAAGAGAGAAACCTGTTATTTCATTCACATAAATAATATGACAGAAGAACTTCCTTGAAGGTGCTATTTCTTATTCAAATCCATATTTTCCCCTTACACTCTGTGCCATTGTATAAAATTACTTAACCCTCTGGGACTCAATTTACAAATTGGTGACATGATTTCTAAAGTCCCTTCCAGACCTATGATCCAGGGAAGTAGCATGAATAAAATGATAGCAATTGAAAACAGGTTAAAAGGTTTTCAATCAGAGAGATAATAACAATTTAAAGTTTTATACAATTCACATTTATACACACATTTATAAAGTCATATAATTTGTACAGTTCAGGTAATATTATTATCATCATTCCCATTTTCTGAATGAGGATCAAATGATGACTTATCAAGGGCCAGCTAGGTAGTGCAGTGGATAGAGCACCATGACTGGTGTCAGAAGGACTCATCTTCCTGAACTCAGATCTAGCCTTAGACACTTATTAGCTATGTGACCCGAGCAAGTCGCTTAACTCTGTTTCCTCATCTGCAAAATGAGCTGGAGAAGAAAATGGAAAACCACTCTATTATCTTCATCAAAAAAACCTTAAATGGGGTCCTGAAGAGTCGGAGGTGACTGAACAACAATAATCAAGGTGTTCTGGGTTCCTCTTCCATGGATTTCACCAAAGAGAAGGTCCTCTGAGCGATGCATTCATAGCCTGGTGACAAAATATATCTATTTCTCCCCCAACCCAGGAAGACTGAAGTGAACATTTGTTGGCTTATCTCTCTCTTGCCTGTGCTGTCCCTCCATGAAACTGGACACCACCAGGGGGGGCCCAGGACAAAGGAAAGGATAATTAGCTAGTTATTGGCAACCAGCCACAGGTACCTTGGCAACATGGATACTTTAGCTGTCAGCAATCACACAGCAGTCAACTTTCAATTGTCGATACTAATGGAGGGGAACGGTAACATAGATATTCCAAAATAGCAGAGAAACATTTTCAAATAAATCACTCAGATTTGTCTTTGAAAATTTTCTTGACTGTCTTTTATTTTTTTTTTCCTTATTATTTTCAGATTGGGCCAATAGTGAAATTGCTTTGTCTCCTTGGAACAGACACCAACTGACAAGGACCACTCCAAGAGGTGAAAGAAAATCAGCCTAGGACCTAGGCAACATTTTTTTGCAGAAGATCCACAAAGGACTAACCATAAAGTTGTTCTGCTCTGATTGAATAGAATCCTAGCATTTCAAAGTTGGAAGCAACTGCAAATGAGAGAAGTGAAGTTAAAAGAGATGATTAAACACTATAGGTAACTCTCCTTGTGAATAGACTGACTAGGTAAATGAAAAGGGTGAAGTTCAAACCCTGCTTCAATCACTTATGAGCTGTGTGATCATGGACAAGTCATTTGAACTTTCAAGCCTCAAATTTCTTATCCGTAAAAATGGAGATAACAAAAGCCATGGTACTTCCATCTTAGGTTTGTCACATCGACTGCGAAAATGTATATTTGTACACTTTAAAACTCCATCAAATATCAGCTGTTATTGATTCATTATCATCACATTATTTAATACTCATCCAAATTTCATTCATACATTCTCAAGACTTTTCTGCAGATTCAATGATCTTCCCTTTCTTGCCTGTATATGAAAGTCTTGAGTCCCCAGACATAGATTCCTCTCAAGCAGCTCCTTGTCATATTGTGAAGACCAAAAAACTATGCTGAGAGAATTTCTAGGGATTCCTCTTTTTAACATGTTTCTCAGTGGTTTGATTTTAAAACTATTTCTTTACTCTGAAAGGTATCAAAAAAAAGAAAGTAAATATTTTGGTTGAAGTGTAAGAACAAATGTAAGAAAAATATTAATTTAACCTGAAATTGGTTTGTGGGTATTTTAATGATTGGATATGAGAGCCCTATTATTTTTAAAAAATCAAATTACACACATTTATCATTGTTTATGCAGCCTACATGCTTTAGGTTATAATAATTCGTTCACTCTAGGTTTATAAGGTGTGACTACAAATTAACAAGACTATTTCTACAGGCCTTACAAGAAAGTCAGTTTTATTTCTTTATAGCCCTGATTCTAGAATGCTATGCTCCAGACAAATTGGACCACACACTATTGCCCCATCCAAATATGGCATTTATGTCCTATTTTCTATGCCTGGAATGTTTTATTTATGCCGTCACTTGGGATGTTCACAACAATCTCATGAGGAAAATTATCTCCTTTTTGAAGATGAGAAGTATCTGACTGGTACAGAATAAGGGATCTGAAATAGAATTTGAATTCTAGTCTTCCTGACTCCATGTCTAACATTCTATGTACTATATACATTGTAGCCTCTTGGTAATAAAATTTAGTCTTTATATTGTGACTTTAGCTTGTAAAGTTTTACATATTTTATCTTTTTTAATCCTCCCAAAAATTCTTTGTCATATATGAGATATTAATATTATTCCCATTTTACAGATGAGAAAACTGAAGCTGAAAGAATTTCAATGGCTTGTTAGTAAGCATTTGCAAAAGGTTTCTAATCCAGATCTGGCTAATTGGAGGACTTAAATTCTACCCTTAACATCACCTTGCTGTCTGCTCCCACCCATCTTTTAGAACCCTGATCAACCATTTTAGATCTAAAAAAGAAATGTTATATGATTGCAATGAAAAATTATTGTTTCGTAAGAAATGAAAACAGAATGGTTTCAAAAATCCTGAGAAAACTCATATGAATTTATGAAAAGTGAAGTAAACAGAACCAGGAGAATATTTTACACAATAATAGCAAATTTGTAAGGAAGATCAGCTGTCAAAGATTTAGTTTCTCTGATCAGGTCAATGACCCAAGAAAACCCCAAAGGACCCATGATGAAAAATACTAACCTCATCCAGAGAGAACTGGGAGATGAGTTCTGAAAGCAAATTGGAGTATGCTTTTTAAAAATTCTCATCATGGGGTGAGTAGGTGGCGGCAGAGGATAGAGCACCAGCCCTGGAGTCAGGCATACCTGACAAATCCTTCAATTTAATCATTTTAATAATTACTTAATAATTACCTAAAATTTAATAATTACCTAACAGTGTGGCCTTGGGCAAACCACTTAGCCCCATTTGCCTTGCAAAAAACTCAAAACAAAACAATAAAAATCTCTTCATTTTTATTGCTTTATTTTGTTTGTACTTTTCTTTAGCAGTTGGGCTAATATGAAAATATGTTTTGTGTGACTTCACAATCACAATTAACATCAAATTGCTTGCTTTCTCAAGGGGGGAAGGGGAATGAAGGAGAAAGTTTGAAACTCAAAATTTTAAAAATGATTGCTAATTTTTAATTTAATGTATATTTTTAAATGTTTTAAAACAATTTTTAAAAAATTAAAAAGGACTGAACAGAATTTAAAATAGGGCCAAGTAACAGAGGATGAAGAGAAACTCATGGCATCATCCTACAAAATAGCAGCATCAAATGCTAAAGCTCAGAATGAGTCAAGACTCACTCTGAAATAAAAAGACAACAACAGGGTTTTTCTGTTTCTTTTTTATATGTATTGAGAGGAAAAAAAGGAGGGCTAGAGCTTTTCTTTGGGGGCCAAATAGAACTATGATAACTGGCCCCAGAGAGAATTGTTTTGGTCTTTATGTCAGGGGAGTGACCTCTACTCTAGAAAGTACAGAACAGAAATTAATACCAGAGAGTCAATACCTAAGATCAGTAAGGCTACAGTAAGAGAGCCCCTTGCTGTCCTTGGTGAATTCAAGTCACTTGATCCAGGTGAACTGTACCCAATACTACTGAAAGAATAAGAGTGTGATTGCTTGGTCTTTGTCAGTGACACTTGGAAATGGAAAATGGAAAAGGTACTACATGACTTGGAAAAGGGCAAATGTCATCTGAATCTTCAAAAGGGAGAGGTAAATGAGGTTTGCAAACTGTAGAATAGCAGATTTGACTTTGATTGAAGAGAAATTCTAGGCCAGATAATTAAAGAGATGGTTGACAAGTATCTAGAAAGAATAACAATGAATGAAAAATTAGTCATGGCTTTATTAAGAACAGTTCATACCAGACTAACTTGATTTTCTTTTTGGGTAGAATTATTAAACTAATAGATGAGATCAATACTCTTTGTAGTCAAAGTTTACTGAGATTTTATCAAAGCTTTGGGTAAATTATTTCATAAAAATTTCATAGAGAAGATGAAGAAAAATGCATTAGCTGTTAATACAATTAGATGGAGTCATAACTTATTGGATGACTAGACTTAGAGTGTACCAATTATATGGTTCAGTATCAATATGGCAGGAGACCTCCAGTAGAATATGATTGACCCTCTGCTATTTAACATTTTTATTAGTAACATAGATAAAGGCATAAATGGTATACTCATAAAATTTGCAGAGGAACCAAAGCTGGAATAGCTAAAATAATGGATGATAGTAAAAGGTTTATGAAGGTCAGACCACTGAGCTGACTCTAACAAGATGAAATTCAGTAGGTAAAAATGTAAAATCTTACACTTGAAAGAAAGTCCAGAATTATAAATCCAAAATGTGATGGTGTTATTGGATAGCAGATATTGAAGAAAAAAGCCTAGGGGTCAAAAAAATTAAGGCAATCATGGAAAGTGATAGTTCTAACATATCCTGCCTTCATCAGACCTCCTTCGGATCATTGTGTTCAGTTCTGATTTAAGAAGTACATTAATAATCTGAAGTTTCTAAAGTTCATAATTTAAGAAGAAAATTGATAATCTGAAGAGTGTCACAAGGAAACCAGTATGGCAGAGAGCTCTGATTCTATGTAATGGGAAAACCAGGAAGAAATTGGGCATGTTTAATCTGGAGAAGACAGAGAGAAAATGATAGCTGTCTTCAAATATTTGAAAGACTGTCTTATGAAGGAAACATTGAATTTGTTCCATGTGATCTCAGAAGAAATAACCAGGAAAAGTTGCAAAGAGGCCAATTTTGGATTGAACTCAGGTGCAACTTCCTTATCCAATTATAGCTGCCAAATAGTGAAATGGATTGCTTTGAGAAATGGCAGATTCTCCCCCGCTTAGGAGTCTTCAAGCTAGGATGGAAGACCATTTTTCAAGCATACTATAGAGAGAGAGTTGGACTAGGTAACTGTTCTAATCTCTTCTAACTAACAACCCCGTGAGTCTGGAATTTGATGAAATACTATCTCCTCAAGGAAGTTTTTATTATTCTAATTAGAATGATACATCTCCTTTCAGATTTCACATAACCATTTTTTCACTCTTATGAACTTTTCATGAAACATTTTTATTATATATGTTTAGATATCATCATTCCCTACTAGATTGTGAGCTCCATAAGAGCAAGGATCATGCTTTATTTAATCTTTCTATCTTTCCTAATGATATTAAGAAGGAGGCAGCAATAGAGAGGCACATAGTGAGGGCAAGCAAAGTTCTATATGTAACCAATGAGGAATTCTATTTATTGTCAGAAAAGCAGGCCATGTGTTTACTTTGACTATTCCCACACTGAGACCAGGCTAAAGAAAGTTTAGAGAGATTCATCACAGGGTTGACTTCAATTTTAAAACAATATTATAGTATCTCATGATCAAGAGACTTGTTTTGGAAAATAGCATTCCACAACCGTAACAAAAAAACAAACACATACAAACTATGGATTCTGAATGCAGAATAAAGCATTCACTTTTTAAAGTTCACTTTTTAAAATTTCTTCTGTTTTTTTCTTTCTTTCTCATGGCTTTTTCTCCTTAGTTCTAATTTCCTCTTTCACAAAGTCATTAATATGGAAATATGTTAAATGCATGTATACACATACAACTCATATCAAATTGTTCACTACCATGTGGAGGAGAGAGGGAAGAGAGAAAGGTAGAAAAATATGGAACTCAAAAGCTTGCAAAAGGATGAATGTTGAAAACTACTTGTGGATGTAATTGGGAAAAATAACAATAAAGAGAAAAAATTATGGTAGCAATTACCATTTACTTAATCATGGAAAATATTTTATGATCTTTGTTAGAGGAAGGATTAGGTTACTGTGATATAGAAAGTGATGAATATGATGAATTCAGAGAATGATGGGAAAATTAATACAAACAAAACCAAGTAAGCAGAACCAAGATCATATGTTCAATCACTACAACAATGCAAAGAATACAGCAAAATAATCACAACTGAATTTTGTGAAATTATAATTTAAAATAAATACAAAGTTTAGATTAAAAAATGTACAACTATAAATAATAGGGGAGGCATATAATTTGTATGGGAAAGAATCAATTAACAAGTGTAGTGGGGAAAGGGCTGGAGGGAAGGAGAGAATTTAGAATACAAAATTTTAAAAAGGTTTACAAAATTCCACTACTGGCAAGTCATTGTATTAGATAAAGGAGATATAAATATAAGATGAAACCAGTCTTTGCATCAAGAAATTTTCATCCCAGTGGAGGATATAATATGTTGAAAAATAGAGAAGAAAGAAAGAAACTAAAATAATGGTAACTAAGTATTAGTCAACACATGTCAACAGTGTTATGTGACAGCCAAAAAAAAATCTAATGATGCATTAGCTATACAGAAATGGTGTGTCCAGAATAAAGAAGGTTATAGTGCTTCCATATTCTGCCCTAGTTGGATCACAGACAAAGTATTGTCTTCAGTTCTGGGTGTGTGGTGGGTGAAAGGCAAATGACTCAGGAAAGAACGGTTCGATCTTCTGAGCATATCCATTTATTAAGTGATGGATGCCAATTGCCTCACAAATTGAAACAGTAGCCTTACTCATCTTTGGCACTGGACCCCAAATACAAGGACAGAAAGACTTTTATATAGAAACAATAAAAATAAAGCCAATTATTCAAAGGAAACAATATAAAATTAGCTAATCTGATTTATAATTGGATGAAAGATTAGAGATTTTCCAAGGTGGGAAGGGGAGAGGAATAGGTGCAATTCTCTGAATTCAGAGAGAGATGTCTACCTCCCCAGGTATCTGTGAACGATCAAGGTAACATGGAAACAATAATTGATTGTTTGTTTGGGACCATTCAGATAAGACATATGGGTTGCTTGAGTTGTTCAATTGTGAGAGAACACCTTGCTTCTTTGGATCTGTTTGGGTTTCTGGTTAACCTAACCTAGGTCCTTGGCTAAGGGTATCTAAAGCAATAAGGGGAGGTGAATCAAGACACAGGCTGCCCCCTTTCCAAACACAATTACTACAAAAGTTAGCCTTTCCTGTGTGCAGACTACTTTTCCTTCCCCTTCCACCCAGTTCTCATAGGTGAAATATTTTCAAGTTATAGCTTTATGACTGACAAAAAATCGGCCAGACTTTCTTTGCAGACCAATGATGAAGACCTTAGTGAATCCACTGTCACCCAAAACAGCCTATTATTTTTGAAAAGATCTAATTACTAGGGAGATTTTGCTTCTATCATTATATTTGCCTATTTGCAACTTTCCCTTGAAGGCAATTGGGTGACACAGCGGAGAGAGTGCCAAGCCTGGTGTCAGGAAGACCTGAGTTCATATTTGGACTTGGATCCCTACTAGCTGCGTGATCTTGGGAAAGTCACTTAACTCTGTTTGTCTCAATTTCCTCATCTGAAAAATGAGCTGGAGAAGAAAATAGCAACCTGCTCCGGTATTTTTGCCAAGAAAATCTCAAATAAGTCATGAAGAGTCAGACATAGCTAAAAGTAACTTTCCCTTATCACTTCCAATTTTATTTCCCCTTTCCCCATTTATATATATTTATATATATGTATATATATATGTATATATGTACATATATACATATATAAGTTTATAAGAACATATCTAAAGAAAGGGAACAGCGAGGGATCAAGACTCAGTTGAAGGTATTCAGAGGACTGGGATGCAAAAAAGAATAGTGAGAACAAATTAAAGAGAAGTTAATTTTAGCTTGATAAAAGTATAACATTCCCAATAATTAGTGCATGCTGGCCCAAGGTTGAATGGACTACCCCAAAATGCAGTGAGTGAGACTCACTAGAGTAGAGCTTCTCAACCCAAAGTCCATGTACTAAAAAAAATCTTTTTGGTAACTATATTTCGATATAACTGGTTTTCTTTTAAATCCTTTATGCTTTACTTTATGCATTTAAAAACAATTCTTTTGGGAATGGATTAGTGGATTTCACACATATTTATGATACAAAATAAGCTAAGAATCTATTGTCTAGAGTTTTTCAAATGGAGCCCAGATGACCACTTCCTGTGACTGTTGCGGGGGAGGCGGGGAATTCCTGGCCATGTCCCTTTCAACTGATTTTAGTTTGAAAGCTAAATATCCCTGGAATAATTCAAAACATGGTTAAATGTTTAAAAAATATTGACTTTGGAAAGAGCTAGACTTATCCTTGTGCCACACAGGGCTCATCAGTCTGCCTTGGAATTGAGAAAGGAGCTACAACAGCCCTCATACTAGTTAAGCTTACTTTTTTGTACAATCCATTACTAAATTTCATTGGAAATAATGAAATATCTCCAGCACAAACTTTCTTAAGTGGGGGCCCAGTGATATACCATGAGCTGAAGGGAAAAGATCAATTAGAAAAAAAGTGAGGAGTAAGTATACTAAGATGCCTAGACAGTTCTGTGCTACCTATGATCCCCAACAAGAAGACTCCAGATTTAAGCCTTGGTCTTCTCCACACCTGGAGTATTTTCCTTCCTTATCTCCACCTCTTAGAATTCTTGATCTTCCCAAAAGTCAAAGCATCAAGGATCAAATGTAAACTTCTCTTTGATGTTTAAAGTTTTTCATAATGGAGCCCTACCTACTTTTCCAATGGTCCTAAACCTTAATTCCTATCTACATACTGTGCTGCAGCTGTACTGGCTGTTTTGCTGTCACTCAAACATAGCTATCAATCTTTCATTTCCATTGTGTATTTGTATTCCTAGAATGCTTTCTCTCTACTTTTGTCTTTGAGAGTCCCAGGTTTTCTCCAAAATTCAATTCAGGGACCACCACATGAAGTTTGTCCTGATTACAACTCCTCCACCGACACCTCCCATCACCTTTGTGATGACAAAAAACAATGGAAACTAGCAGGAATCCCATCAATTGAAAAATGGTTGAATTAGGAGCAGTACATGAATAGGATGAATTTTTTTGCTGTAAAAAGTGAGGAAATAGATGATTTCAGAAAAACATGGAAAGAATTATATGAACTGATGTCAAGTGAAGTAGGAACTAAGGGGGATATTTGTTTTCTAACATCCACTTAAAAATATATAAACCTTTTATTCTTTTTTTTTTCCTCACCATTTTTTCACTTTGTTCTGATTCTTCTTTCACAATTGGGTTACTATGGAAATATGTTTAACATGATTGTACATGTGTAATCCATATCAAATTTCTCACTGTCATGGGGAGGGAGGAGGGAAGAGAAGGAAAAAATGTGGAATTCAAAAAACTTACAAAAAACTGACTGTTGAATACTACCTTTACATGTAATTGGGAAAATTAAATAAAAATTGTATGTGTATATATATATAAACATATATATGCACATATACATTTTGAAGACTTATAAATTGATGAAGAATGTTATGAGCAAAACTGGAAAATAATTTCTACAATAACAGCAACACCCTAAAATAAACACCTTTCTAAGTTGTAAGACCTATGATCAGTTCAATGACCAGCTGTTGCACTAAAGACCAAAGATGAACTGTGCAATCATGACAGCAAGTTGATAAAATTAGGGTACAGAATGAGATGCACACACACACAATAAACATACAAATATACAAGTGTATATGGATACCTATTTCTATGCAGCTGTTGAGATAGTAAGGATGAGGGCTAGATGCTGAAATAAAAATAAAGAGAAAAGACCAGGGCTGAGAGATATTGCAAAGAAACTCCTCTTAACCTTTTCATGCAAGCAAGATCATATATCTTCAGGAAAATAAGTCACATTTCCTGAGAATTCCAAACTATTTGTTGCCTCTCTAAAATTTCAGACAAAAATTTTCTGATCTACTGCATTGTGTGAAATCCTGTACCTTCTGTTTAGGTATGATGTCATTTTAAGCATCTCTTGGGGACCTTAAGTCATCCAGTTTCTTTTGTTATTTGTGCTACTTTACTTTTAACCCATTTGTTCTGATGTGTGCTCCCTTAACACCACTCGAAATCCTTCTATATTTCAGTTACAGTAGAGAGCACAGCCTTCCTTTTCCTTCCAATTTCTGGATTCTTACCAATTCATCAGTCTCAGGATTTAAATCAAACTGCATCTTAAATTTGCATCTATCCCATGGATAATAGGTGTGAGGTGGGAAGGGGGTGGGAGATGTACTTACTCAGATTGCCTAGCAAAGTCATAATTAATGTGAGGCAAAGAAAGCTTTCTTCAGGGCTCCAGCAACTAATTAGTGGCAGGGAGCTTCCTTACTGGGAGGGCATACTTTTCTCCAGCTTATGGTCATCTAGGAGTCTGCAGTACAGTTGCCCCTGGGTTACTACCCTCTGGCATCAGTCAGTGATCAGCCCTGTTCAGGAATTCTCTCCCCCAGCTATGTCTTCAAAGACATCAGGGAAAGGGTCAAAGCTTCCCAAGACCTTAGGGAAAGGGTCAAAGGAATGAGGGCAAGACTTTGGGTGAAAGAATCACTCCCTCTCCCAGAATGATTGCATCTTTGGTTGTTCTGTCTTCTGTCAATGGAATTTGCCCTGGGTACAATTATGTCTAGTTATGCTCTCTTGTATAAGAACTTTTAGGGACTCTTAATCTTCATATCTTCAAAACCATAAGTCCATTTAAATATTTGCTATAATTATTAACCACAAAGGTCTTGTCTTCTAGAATCTCACTAGTATTTGGAATCAATCCAGGATTCCAAGAATCTGGGGTTTGATGTATTCATAGATTTAATCTGGAAGAGACAGTAGAGCCAATAAGCCCATCATTCATTAAACACATATAGGGAAACTAAGGCAGAGACATTCAGCAATTTGATCAGGATCAAATAGCTAGTAAGTATCCAAGACACAATTTGAATTCAAGGCTTTCAGTTCAATGCTCTATCTACAGCTCCACCTGGTTTGCCTCTTGTTTCCCTCTGTGTTCTGTCATCTGAGACTGGAATATAAGGCTCCAAGTTCATTTGCTTTTTTTGTCACATAAATTTACATCTAAACTTCACCCACCCTTGACCTTTGTCTCTTTGACATCCATTTTGTCCCCATTTCCTATTGATGTATAAGTTGGGCTTCAGAGGGCATTCTCAGATGTCTTCCTTAAATGCTCGTTGGGTATTTTTCCTGTGGTCTGTTCCAAGAGGGAGCTGTCTCTAACTGACAAGTTTGTCAAAAAGTCTGTAAAGAACTCTGGGATTTCATCTTCTATCCAGGTGAATTCTCATAATGTTTCTCACATAATAGCAGAGGATTGGTAAAGCCCCCGTGAGGTTGACATTTGGATGATTTGGCTATTCAACCTCCGGGAAAGAAATCAGACTCTGTACTAATTATATGCAGTCATGGGAAGATTTAAAAACATCAAATTAGTCAAAACTGGGTAGTATTTTATATTCAAATTAAATTCGAATGCATCATGTATGAAATTAAGATGGTGAGTATCTTAACCAAGGAAGGTTCATAAGTGCACCATTACTTTGGAGAGTCCAGTTGGACCATATTGAGTGAGAAATTCATGTTTTCCTAAATCTACCATGGAGGAAAATAAGCTGTTTCATAGAATAATTACAGATGTGACTGGTGGACCAGAGCTGAAATTCTGGGGCCACATGTTTCCTCCCCTCCTGGGGCCCCTGCTGCACATGTTTCCCTGGAGGGGCTATGGGATCGTGTGATTATAAAAGCTTTCCCTCAGGGTTATAGACTGAGTGGCTTCCATCTGTTTCTCTCAGCTCTCTCTCTCTCTCTCTCTCTCTCTCTCTCTGGTCCTCCTTTCAAAGGTCAAGTCCAATGGTATGGCATAATGACATTTCCACAAGACAATAGGCATTTTTAAGTGCCTGTGTGCACTGCACTACACAGTAAGAACAATAAAAATTTAAACATTCCCTGAACTTAAAACATTCAATGAGTTTACATTATAAAAAGGAAACCAATAATAGAGTTAAGTAAATACACATATATCACAATTTCAAGGAATGACGTCTGAAAGTTGGATTCAGGTGTCACTTCATAGGGGAGAAGTGACACCATCTAAGTATGAATGAGCTAGAGATTCCAAGTGAATCACGGGCCATAACCTGTAGAAAACCACAAGATTCAGGAGATGGAATTTTATGTTTGAGAAAAAGTGAATGAGCCAGTCTGGCTAAAAAAGTAGAGTACATGATGGGAAAACATGGGTAGTCAGTCAGGAAAGATGAGGAAGGGTCAGATTGTGGAAGGCTTTAAATGTCAAACAGAGAAATTGCTGTTTTATCCTAGGGAGCCACTAAACCATCCTGAACAAGGAAGGGACTGAGCAAGTTGGGGCTGTAGTTGGCCAATTCAATTTGTCAGCTGTATGGAAGACAAATTAGAAAAGGGAGATCAATAGAAAAAGAACAATTAAGAAACTCTTGGAATAGTGTAGGTGAGAATTGGTATAGGTTTGAATTGGAGTGGCGGAAGCTAGATAGCATAGTGGTTAAAGCACTGGCCTTAGAGTGAGGAGAATGGAGTTTGAATTCAGCCTCAGACACATGACACGTACTAGCTGTGTGACCTTGGGCAAGTCACTTAACCCTGATTGCTTTGCATCCAGGACCATCTCCTGTCCTGACTCATATCTGGTCACTGGATTCAGATGACTCTGTAGGAAAAAGTGAAGCTGGGGACTGAACACAGCACCCCCTCGCTCCAATTCAATTCATGCGCTTGTCATAGCATCACCTCTCTGATGTCATGGTCTTCTTCAAGAATGAAAGTAAAAAAAAGCCATCATCATCATCATCATCATCATCATCATCATCATCATCATCATCCAGAAGAAGATATATTCAAGAGGCATTATGTAGGCAGAAATGATGATTGATTGGATGGAGTGGGAAGAGGGAGAGGAAGAATGATGGATAATTCCTACATTCTTTGTGTAGCAGATTAGAAGCTTAGTGATGCCCTTGAAAGAAATATGGAAGTTAGGAGAGGGATGTGTTTTTTGAGAGGGAATTTATTATGATATGAAAGAGACATGCAGTATTCAAAACAAGGCAAGTTCATAGCTTATCAGGGAGATACCATCCATATCAAAATAAAGACCTTGCCTGGGTTAACCTTGTTAAATAGGAGTTAATCTTATCGAAAGAATCTCCCAGGGGACCCTACCACCTTTTATACATAAGCAATTCATCTTCCCCACCTCCAAGAGTGGGGTGTCAAAGAGGCAAAGAAGGAATCTGAGCAGAAACTTTAAATTAAATTGGGTTAGCCAAATCAAGCAAAATAAAACAGAAAACAACATGTATTCTGAACTATATGAAATGTCATCATTAAAAATTGGGGTAGGGGATGATGAGAATATTTTCTTCCTAATGAGATTACAGACACATTTTAAAAGGAATGAAATGTAAGCTTCCCAATGCCGGAGCCTCATGTCAGGATCACCACACCTTGTTCAGTCTTCAAGATAAGAATGCTTGGCCAACTGTTTAACTTGCAGAACTTTGGACCCTGAAGCAGAGGAAGAAAAATTTCAAAATCCATTTATTGTTAAACTTGTTACTACCCCTATTTCCTCCCCAACTCCCCTACCCCCCAGTTATTTCAAACTGCAATTTATGATATGTTTTAAAATGCAGGCTTTTTATTTTGAATACATTTAGTTCAGCTGTGATGCTGATAGAATAGATGTACCCCTAAAAAAGTTGCTAAGAAAGTAAATTTCTAGAAGATAAATCCCATTGCCTATTACTTTTTTATTAGATAATTAAAGCTATATTCCCCTGGGGACTATTTTGGTTCTAAGATATAATAAAAAAAAAACCATACTTATTTTTAAACCTTACATTTAAATGGGAAAATTGATTTTCAGAATAAATGTTAATGAAAATATTCAAAGAAGATAACCCATGAATACATATGATCTAAATATATTTCTATGGGGTTTGGGTAGTTGAATCACAATCCTCCATCTCTCACCTTCCCCTCCTTCCTACCTCTTTAAGTAAAAACCAGTTGCAATGTGCAAAGAAAGATCATTAAGGACAGTCTGCCTGAACCAGATATTCAAGTGAAAAGGGCATTCAATTTCATCAATCCCCTTTCCCAACATCCTACCCCAGGAGAAAATATAACTGCCTTGGTTGCTAAGCTTCTGTTTTCTAGTATTCTGTGGAAGTTGCTGGCTTTCAGAAAGAATCGATTGATTTGGCCAAATAGAGGACAAGATGCAGAAACTCAGGTCTGGCAATGATTCAGACTGTAGCCGTAAAGGAACAAAGCACATTTAGGAGAACATATGGTCAAAGGGCATTGGAAAATTCTGTAAAGCAGGTTTTTCCAACTTGAATGTGTGTGTGTGTGTGTGTGTGTGTGTGTGTGTGTGAGAGAGAGAGAGAGAGAGAGAGAGAGAGAGAGAGAGAGAGAGAGAGTTATAGTTCGTCCAGGTTGCAAATTCAGCAATCACTCAAGGGTCCATTCCATCACTGATGGGTAGAAGGGCATCTGCTCTCTTTCCATCCTGGCTCAGTTTACCTCCTCTTCTCCCTTAGGCAGCCTGGTGCCTGTCCTCTCCCCAACCAGGAACTCATCATATTGAAGCTAGACTTGGGTGTGAACATCTGATCCACACAGTCCAACGCAGCTTAGAACTCCTGAGTTCAAGTAAGCTACCAGCCTTGGTTTACTAGGTATTCTGAATTATAAACATACACCAGGGACTTTCCAAAGTTAAAGCAACTCTGTCTGAAATTATTAATATCGTAATATTGTGATGAATTTCTTTACCTCCAAGTTCTGTATAATAAGTTATTCACATTTTCAGAATTCAACTTTAAAGCAGGGGTTTTTAATTACAGCTTCACAGATCCCTCAGAAGGGATGCACGAAAGTGGATGGATAAAATTACATCTTTATTTTTCACTAATCTCTAACTGAAATTTAGATTTTTCTTTGATTATTTAAAATGCATTTCTGAACTGGAATTTATAATAATGCTTGTCCTTCATTTTTGAAGAAGCTCCTTAAGAGTAGGGACTATCAAAACTTTTGTATTCATGTCCATGATGTTTAGTGATGATGAGGTTTGTCCTTCATTCTCAAAAAAGATCATGACATCAGGGTGGTGATACCATGATAAGCACATGAATTGGATGTGAGTGTAGGATGCTGTGCTAAGTCACCAGTCTCACTTTCTCTAGAGTCATTGGGTCCAGGGGCCAGATATGAATCAGGATGACTGGAGATGACCCTGGATGTGAGGCAATCGGGGTTGTCTTTTCCAGACTACTGAAGGGATCCATGATGCATAAAAGGTGAAGATCCTCTGGGTTAGAGGAAAGATAAGCCAAGCTTTGCCATTCCCTTCCTCCCACCTTTTTCTACTCCTCTGATTTCACTTCCTTTCTTTACATTCATTTTAAAGGAGTAATCCTATTCCCCTCCTCCAAATTCCTATATGATCTTATTTCCAGCATTTTAATTATTAATCAAATGGTTGTTAAGCACCTACTTTTTTTTAGGTTTTTGCAAGGCAAACAGGGTTAAGCAGCTTGCCCAAGGCCACACAGCTAGGTAATTATTAAGTGTCTGAGACCGGATTTGAACCCAGGTACTCCTGACTCCAAGGCCGGTGCTTTATCCACTATGCCACCTAGCCGCCCCTAAGCACCTACTTTTTGTAAAAGGAGGTAATGGGGAAGAGAAGAAACTTTTCTATAATGCTGATTATGAGCCAGAAACTTTACAAATATCGTTTCATTTTATTCTCACAATATCCATTCAAGATAAGTGCTGTTATTATCCTCATTTTACAGTTGAGAAAAATGAGGCAAACAAGCAGTTATGGTTAAGAGAGTGGTGTCTGAGGTTAGATTTCAATTCAGGTCTCCAGTGGCCTATCCACTGTTTTACCTAGATGCCTTGTTCTGGCATTGAACTAAGTTCTATGGACATGAATAATAGGGCAGTTTAGGTGGCACAGTGGATAGAGCACTGGCCTTGGAGTCAAGAGGACCAGAGTTAGAATCCAGTCTTATTTACTTACTAGCTGTGTGACCTTGGGTATGTCAACCCCGATTGCCTCACATCCAGGGCCATCTCCAGTCCTCCTGATTCATATCTGACCACTGGACCAAATGACTCTAGAGGAGAAAGTGAGGCTGGAGACTTAGCACAGCACCCCCTCACTCAAATCCAATTCACATGCTTATCGTGGCATCACCTCTCAGATGTCATGGTCTTCTTTGAGAAGGAAGGACAAACCTCATCATCATCAAACATCATGGACATGAATACAAAAGACTTGATAGTCCCTACTCTTAAGGAGCTTACTTTTTATTTTCTTTTTAAATTATATTCTTTTTCATTTTAATTTATTTTTTCAATTGTATTTTATTCATACAATTAATAATTGTATTCAGTTGTATTTTTTTTAGGTTTTTCAAGAAAATGGGGTTAAGTGGCTTGCCCAAGGCCACACAGTTAGACAATTATAAAGTGTCTGAGGTCGGATTTGAACTCAGGTACTCCTGACTCCAGGGCTGGTGTCTATCCACTGCACCACCTAGCTGCCCCCTTCATTTCTATTTTAAGATAGTTTTCAACAATCATTTTTGTAGTTTTCTCCCTCCACTCTTCCCTATCCTAGGATAGCAAGTAATCTGATATAGGTTATACATGTATAATTGTGTTACACATCTTTCCATTTTATTAGCCATTTATTCTTAATGTTTTAAGTTATTAAAAGCTAGATAGAAGTTAGTGGATAGAGCGGTAGGTTTAAAGTTAGGAAGACATGGGTCCCAACCTTGACTTGATTGCATCACGACCCTGGCAAATCCTCTGCCCTGAGTCTCAGGTAACTGAATAAGATTAAGGTATGGGCAACTTGAGATTTACATTATCAGAAGGAGTTTCCACGTGGAAAATCACCAACAATATTTTACTTTTCTATGCTTTTTAAGACATTAAATCACTTGATTCTAGCAACAATAT
The DNA here is from genome assembly GCF_037893015.1 of Macrotis lagotis. Taxonomy (NCBI): domain Eukaryota; kingdom Metazoa; phylum Chordata; class Mammalia; order Peramelemorphia; family Peramelidae; genus Macrotis; species Macrotis lagotis. The sequence goes on along the minus strand of NC_133664.1, from coordinate 61,310,964 downwards.
TGGAAAGAATACTGGATTTGGAGTCAGAGAAATGAGATTCAAATCTCTGCTCTTCTTACTATTGGCATGGTCCTTGAGAAAGTTGCTTAATCTTCCTAAACCTCAGTTTCCCCATTTGTTACATAAGAGGGTTAGATTATTCTCCTAGCTCTAAGTCTATGATGCTATAATCACAGGTCCTTCAAAGTAAATTATTAGTCATTTGGAATAGCATCCACCAGAATAGATCAATACCCATACTTCCCTTCCTCCTATCTCTTACCTTCCATCCTCTGTAATATCAAATATGATTTCATTATTATTCAGAATATCCCTATATGTAAAATCTCTTTACAAATGAAATTACATATTGTATCATAAGAAACAGTTGCCTGGGTACATTCTCTAGTTAAAACTTTGGCTTAGGGGTCTAATGTTTGTCAGATATTTCTATCCAGGTCTTTCTAATTCCAAGGTAGATCCTCTATTTATTATTTGCTTTAAAGTTGCCTTTAAAATAGTTCATGTAAAGAATAAAAATTCCTGTGCTGATTATGGAGAGTTACTTAACCCCGACCTCCCATTCCTCTTCTTCCAGTATGGAATAAGTTTTTCAATAGTGGTTTTCTAGCAATATCATCTATCCTTTGTTCTCTAACCTAGAGAAATGGCTGTATCAGTGAACATTTAGAAGCAGGTAGTGTCGCTGTGGGAGTTGTATATTGGAACCTAGGGGCCTTATTTCATCACCCCTCAAATAACACTATACACTTCTGCCTAGACCTAAAATTTTCTTGCTGAGATAACTGTGAATAAATTACATTCTGAGAATACAAATAAGAATAACTTTCACTAGATACCATGAAGACCAAATGTACTAAGTTATTACCAAGTCAGGGATATATTGAGGAATGTTGAACTCAAGAAACCAGAGGAGTTGTTAAGAGACTAAAAAATATATAACTACCATAGCCTTTGTGCTTTCTAAGTATCTCACTGTCTGACTTAGCTGTTAGTCACCCCCAGGCGTGACTGAGACAGTATCTTAGCCAATTAAGATCGGTAGCTGCTCAACTGAGATGGTCAGCTCAGTCTGTCAGTAACCACAGATTTAGGAACACTAGAAAATGTTGGGGTCTTCTCCTTCCCATTAACTGTTCACTGATTCAAGGTAAGAAAGTCCATGTTATAGTTTGAGCATGCTAAGTGGGTACTGCCACTTACGTTGCTAAAGGTTTATAAATTATTTTCTTTACAGCAACTCCTCCTAAGTTGTTTAAGTATCACTATCCCTATTTTACAAATGAGGAAACTGAGACACAGAGAGGTTAAGTGACTTGTCCAAGGTCACACAACTAATAAAAGGCAGAGTCTGCATTCAAACTCAGAACTTTTCATAGTACCACTGCCTTACCTAGGAAATATTAGAATGTGAATTCCCACCCAGTTCTCCCAGGTACAAATCCAACATTCTTTCCAACAAACCATGTATACTACTGAGCTGTTGGGCTGCTGCCTAATGTCTCATGCATTGTATGCTATGACTGGGTGTGTTGGAGATGATTGCCAATTGGGACCTAGACAACCCCCCCCCAAGGGCAATGTCCCATAAGCTCCACTGTGAATATGGCCCTAGTCCAAGAGTAATTAATGCAAAATTTTGACTATCTTTGCTTCCATTGTCTCACCATTATCTAGAAGAGATTCTTCCTACTTCCCACCCTCCATAGAGACTTCTCTGCTTATTGACATTTCTCTCTTCCCCAGGATCAAAATTTCGGCACCCCCAACTTTCTCCATGAAGCCTTTCCTGATTTTCTTTCCTTTGCTAATCAGCTGCTGAAGGAATAACATTCACAAATAGCAATCCTAAGAGAGAACAACAAAACCTGAATGGGGAATCATTTTACAATTCAATCACTCACAAACACATCAAGAATAGATAACCACCTGGTAGATGAAATTTATCAAAAACCAAGACTAAGATCAAAAAAGTTGTGAAACTCAGAAATCCACCCAAGGGCCATTCTACTAGAGAAACTTTCCTCATTGAAGGGGTAGGGAGAGTATAAAATGCAACCTAGAAGAAAAAAAGGCCCATGTTTCATATTAACATTTGAGCCACTTTTAAATAAGACAGACAAGTAATTAATTCATTGAAAAGAACTTTTGAAAACTAAATTTGAACGTGATTTGGGCTAACAAAAGTGCAAACTCCAACTATGGTTCAAGCCCATTGTTCTTCTCATAATTGACCATGATCAAGGGGAGCTTTGCTCTCTGATGTATCAGTAGCAAATCATTTCAGTAGACACTAATCTGCCATCCATCATGGAGATAAAGAAAGGTTCTTTGGCATCCAAAGGAGTTGAAGAATACATCTGATAAATGTATGTGACATTTTGGACAAGGTTCAAAGTCATTTTTTTTTCTGAGTACAGAAACTATCTTGAGAAGGGAGAATTGCCTTCATTCACTTTCCCTAAATTCCATAAGCAACCATTTATATTTGCATATTCTTATGATTAGTGACTATTACCAAAAGTTTCTCTTTCAGACCCTCTCCAAGGAATGGCACTTTAGACAAGCAAATTCCTGTGGCATAATTAATATTTTTTTTTGCAAAGGTCTCTAATTAAAAGACAAACATACTATTCTTTATGGGGAAGTTATAGAATGGTTACGTGGGACTGCTCCAAATCAAAAATAACTGGGAAGAGTTCTCAGGCATCTCTTTCAAAACTGTTTTCACCACGGAAAACACCTTTGACAAATCACTAAATTCAACCCTCTTTACTCAGACAGCATGACAGTTAATTTGCTAAAATAAAGTGCAATGGAAAGGCATGGACAAGAGAATCCCATAAGATTAGGTAAGCATGAATGAGTTGAAATGAGTTTTACATTTGTAAAATGAGAGATTGTATTAGATGGTCACTGAGATCCTGTTCAGCTCTTAATATATGATCCTATGATCAAGGAACAGAAGATATCCATATAAAGGAGATCACAGATACATTGGAATGTTGGAATACTGTGCAACATTCTATTCTATTACCCATTTTTTTCTCATTTTTATAGATATCATTGGAAGGAACATTAGAGATCATCTAATTCAACCCTTTACCCAATAGATGAATTTAGCTAGTGAATGAATGACTCTGCCAACTGCCTTGACAAATGGTTATCTAGTTTTTGTTTTAAATGGTGTCATTACCTCATGAGGCACCCATTACATTTCTGTACCAATATTAATTGTGTGTGTATGTGTGTGTTCTACCTTACCTATTGAATTAAAGTCTGCTTCCCTATAATATCCACCCATCATCGCAAGTCTACTTTTTTGGAATAACTTGACAGAGCTTTAAATATTTGAAAACAATTATCATGTCCCTTTACCCAAATGTTATCTTCTGGAGGCTTCTTATTTCTTTATGACACAGTCCTAAGGACTTTGTCCATCATCCCCTTCATCTCTGAATGTGGCACCAAACACTGAATAATGTTACAAATATGTATTTGACTTTTGGACAGCCCCATATGTTGTTGATGTTTTGCCAATCAGGAAGTGCTCCATCATATACTGAGTATTTACAGGAAAATTGTTTTGTTAGTATTCCTTTAAAATGCAGCTCTCAGAATTAAATGTAACATTTCAAATATTATCTTGCTAGCATAGAGAGACTTAGATTCCTTGTTCTGGACACCAGATTTTTACAGTATCAAAGTGGTCAAAGACAACATGAGGTTTAAAGAAACTTCTTTTTTATCATGAACAAGTACAATTGAATTTCTCAACCCAATTATATAACAATACATTTATCTTTGTGGAGTTTTATCTTGGTAGACTTGAGTCATCCTTTCAATCTATTGATTGGAGTCAATTCAATGAGCATTATTTGTAAAGCATTGTTAGATCTAATAAGCTGTCTCTCTGATGGGTGCCATTTGCAAATCTACTAAACATTCTATATTTTTAAATTGTCAAATCTTATTTCTCTCTCCACAGTGTTTTTTCACACCTCCCCTTCATCTCTGCTCAAAGAGCTCAAAGACCCTCATTCAAGTTCTAATCACTTCTTACCTGTATGACTGAACTAAATAGCATTCTAGTGGTTTTGTTGCCATAAGACTCTCCCCTATGCAATCTGACCTTCACATAGGTGCTAAAGTGAGATTTGTGAGCGCAAATATAATCATGGCACACCCTTGCACCATATAACTTCTTTTTAACACATAATAGCAATTTTTATGGCTTCAAATATATTTCACAATCTGACCCCAAAATATTTTCCTAACTTTATTACACATATCATACATGTATATTATACAAACATCTATGGTTCATTCAAGATTACTTTCTTACTTTTCCTCTCACAAAACTGCATCTTCAGGAGTGGCTATGTGGTGCAGCAGATAGAGCACTGGCCCTGGAGTCAGGAGTACCTGAATTCAAATACGACCTCAGACACATAATAATTACCTAGCTGGGTGGCCTTGGGCAAGCCACTTAACCCCATTGCCTTGCAAAAAAACCCTCCAAAAACTTCATCTTCCATCTTCACTCCTTTTCAGTGAGTATTCCTTCTTCCTAGGTGAAATCTCATCTGACCTTCATTCTCTGAGAATCTTTTGTTTCCTTCAGAGTTTCTCAAACAACACTTGGCTACACAAATCCTTTCCTGATTCCCCAAGCGACTAGTGCCTTCCCCTTCCAAATTCTGCCTTATATCTTCTACATATCCATAACTATGTACATATAACCCTCAGATTGATGTAGGCTCCTTGAGCGCAGGGGTTACATTTCTTTTTGTGTCCATATCCCTAACACCTAACACAATACTTGGGACACGGTTGTCTCTATTGATTGTTGATTGATTTTAGAAATTGATTTTTAAAAAAATTTCAAGAGGTTGACCAAAGAACTCTACAGTGAACCATCATTATATGAAGGAGAAGCATGGGTCTTCATCGGTATCCACGGATAATGACTTTATTAGTTCATAGAGAAATGGCAATGAGGCGTGTTCTGACATAGATGTTTCCCCTCTAAAGAGTCAGAAAAATCCTCAGCTCTACATCTGAGGCTGATTGTCTGAGGGAAAGGTTATAGTGATGGTGCTCTTGGTGAACTATAGTCCTCCGTAGTTTTCCCTGAAAACTCTCAGCCCCATTTTCTATGCACCAGTTTCCCATGCTTCTCAGTTACTGGTCACTGAGGTTCCTGTTATACAATTTTTAAGCAGCTGACCAATGCATTTAATTCTCACAAATTTTTACCTCATCTGCCAGGCAGGCCTTTTCAGTTAATTCAGGTGTAAGTAATTAGCAATTAGCGCTGGGATGCTAGCTGCTAAACTAGGCCAAATCCCCAGCTTCCTGAAGCAATCATGAGATAGAATCAGCAAACACAGACTACCCAGACGAAAATAAATAAAAATTTCGCACTCACTATTTCTTGACTCTTACATTTGCCACACTTTTTTGTTACTGTTTTAAGGTGGGAAGAGGGGCAAAAGAGATTTCATTTCTATTAGAAGCAACATGGAAGAATTCTAAAATTGAAAAGGACCTCAGAAGTCCAATCTGCCTGAAGTATAGATTCTGTGATCATTATCACTGAGAGATGGCAGGAAAATCACTCCTTCCTGAAGCAGCTCATTTCACTTTTAGATAACTTTCACTGGGGAAATTATTTTTCTCTTAGCCAAAATCTGCCTTCTTATAATTTCTGCCCATTGGTCCCATTGGAAACAAATAGGGAAAGAAGGAAGAACTGTGAGAAAAAGAAAGAAAGAAAGAAAGAAAGAAAGAAAGAAAGAAAGAAAGAAAGAAAGAAAGAAAGAAAGAAAGAAAGAAAGAAAGAAAGAAAGAAAGAAAGAAAGAAAGAGAGAGAGAGAACTTTCGGAAGGAAGAAAGAAGGAAAGAAAGAAAGAAGGAAAGAGAAAAGAGGGGAGGAAGGAAAGAAAGAGAAGGAGAAAAGGAGGGGAGGGGAGGAAGGAGGGAGGAAGGGAGGGCAGGAGGAAGGAGAAAGTAAAGAAGGAAGAAGGAAATAAAAATAAAGGAAAAAGGAAAAGAGGAACTAGAAAATGGAGCAAACCAAAAATCACAGGGAAAAGGAACAAATAGAGGGAAGACTGGGGAAGATGGAGAAAAGGTAAATATAAGGAAAGAAAGGAGAAAAAAAGGGGAGGATGAGAGGAAGGAGGGAGAGAGAGAGAGAGAGAGAGAGAGAGAGAGAGAGAGAGAGAGAGAGAGAGAAATAATTCTTCCATTACTGCAAAGAGTCAGGTAAGGCAGGCAGGAATTTGTAAGGGAAAGATGCAAGTTGTTTGATTGTTTTTTTTAAACAGGATAGGACTTGTGATTGACTGTAAGACAATGACTTATTATTCTTCCACTTTATAGTTTTGGCTAAGTGTGTTTTCTTAGATGTTCTGGTTAACAATTTTCTGAAGTTTCATGGATTCTTTTATAAAAGATACTTTATTGATGCTCTTTTATTCTAATATCTATCTCTAATATCTTATTAGAGACACTTCATTATAACATATTTTTATATACAAGCACATACATGTATTGTGAATATATGTATATGCCTGTGTTTTTTTCATATATATAAAATATATATAGAAAACAAATCAAAATATAGGTCATTTCTAAAAATTCATAGCCCTTCAATTTTTAGTTTAGCTGTTCTCAGTTTTTTGGGGTTTTAGACCCTTCTATGCTCTTAAAGGTTTTGATGGGTCCCAAGGACTTTTTGCTTATGTGAGTTGTATCTGTTGATATTAACATATAAGAAATTAAAATCTCGTAAATTTTTGAATCCTTATTTATTCAATTAAAAATAACAAATAATGCATTACTATTGGGGCATTACACTATTACATCTTAACATAGATAACATTTTTTTTTGTGAAAAATAACTACATTTGAGGCAACTAGGTGGCACAGTGCATAGAGTACTGGCCCTGGAGTCAGGAGGACCTACATTCAAATGTGATCTCAGACTTAACAATTACCTAGCTATGTCACTTAACCCCATTGCCTTGCAAAAACAAATAAACAAACAAACAAAAAAGAACCCTGCATTTAAAAAAAAGGAAAAGAGAAGCATTGTTTTACATATTTTTGCAAATCTCTTTGTCACTTGGCTTAATAGAGGATAACTATTTCTGTATATAATTGTTATGATATATTGTTTTGAAATGTTTGAAGAAAATCCAATTTCACACATATCAATAAATCAATCAATTAGCTTTTATTAACTCTGTTCTAGATAGTTAGAAAGAGTAGTTGGAAAAGGGAGGAGTATTTTAATAGGCAAATCTTGTCTTAATACTTTTAAACTTTACTAGGTTAAAACGTACTAAGACTTTTGAAACATCTTGTATTACTATGAAAATCGTTTTGACCTCAGCAACACCCTAAAGCATCCTAGGAGGATTTTGGATCCTACTCTGAGAACATCCATTCTAGTCCGTTACCTCCCTGTCAAGAGGTGGGAGAGATCACTGCCTTGAAATTTGTTCTCCTCAATATTATTGTCATCAGCTCATAAATTGTTTTCCTTGCTTTGCTTCTTTTTTCTCTGCGTTAGTTTGTACAAGTCTACCCATGTTTCTCTGAAGCCTGAATAGAGAAGTCAATCAGTGCATTTTCCATGGAAGAATAAGAGCTTGGAGAGTAGGGGTGGAGTGGGGATTGTTCAAGGGATGTGAAACAGAAGGCTCTCACTGGAAGTCAGAGATAAAAATGAGACTGAGCAAAGGATCAGAGTGGAGGATCAGGCAGCTGAGACTGAAATCGAGTTAACAAGAGAGTTGGAAGGAGGTGGTTTGGGGAATAACTCCAAGAGGATGCTGATTTGACAAGTCAGTGGTGTTTGAGTTGAATGTGAGTGGGTTTTGACGAGAAAGGGAAGACAGGAAACTGAGCACATATCATTTTGGACCCTTTGGTCTTGAGGATATGGAGAGATGCCAACTTTTAGAATCTGAATTCTCATGGAAAGCAAGTAAATAAGAGAACTAGGACTTTTAAAATTCCTTCTGGCATTCTGCACTAAAGCAGTTTACTCATGAAAATGATGTGTCCCTAAGCAAAAATATAGTATGTGATTTAGAGAGACAGAGACAAAGAATTCTCCCAGAAAGCTGTGAATATTACCATACAAGAGCCAAGCAAGGCAAGCAGGAAGAATTTGCAGGGGAAAGAAGCAAGCTGTTATTATCGTTCTTTGTTAAATAGAACATTGTATGGGATTGACTATTTTTGTGTCCCTTTTAAAAAAGATACTTCAGTGATGCTCTTTTTCCTAATACCTCTCTCTAACCTATCACCCCCCTTCCCTGATTAGAAACTCTCTCTTATAACTTATATACCATATATATACTTACATACATTTATACAAACATAATAGTAGGAATCTAATTTCAAAAATTCAATGAACTGGGATTTTATATGTGTTGTGTACGCTTTCCAAACAGAGGCAAGTGTGAAACTCAAAGGACCTTCTTCAAATCCCTCTTCTGATACATAATCAGTGTTCTAGGGGACCCTCTAAGATTATATCTTTCCAGGGAGGTACCAACCTGTTTTAATAAAGGGAGAATTTCTTATACTCATGACAACATATTATATGAACTGATGCTAACTAAAGTGAGCAGAATGAACAGTAATAGCAACATAGTATGATAATCAGCTTAGCTGTGCTCAGCAGTTCAGTAATCAAAAATAATTCTAAAAGATGTGATGGAAAATACCATCCACATTGAGAGAAAGAACTATGGAATCTGAATGCAGATCAAAGCATACTATTGTCACTTTGTTTTTTACTTTTTGCAAGGCAATGGGGTTAAGTGGCTTGCCCAAGGCTACACAGCTAGGTAATTATTAAGTGTCTAAAGCCGGATTTGAACTCAGGTACTCCTGACTCCAGGGTCAGTGCTCTATCCACTGCCACCTAGCAGCCCCCCTTGTGTCCCTTTTTAAAAAAAAACTGTTTTATGTTTTTTCCCTTTCATGGTTTTTCCCCTTTTGTTCTGATTCTTCTTTCACAATATGACTAATATGGAAATATGTTTAACATAGTTATGCATTTTTAATCTATATCAAATTACTTGCTGTCAAGGGGAAGGAGGAAGGAAGAAGGAGAAAAATGTGGAACTTAAAATCTTACAAAATATTGAATATTGAAAACTATCTTTAAATTTTTTTAATTTAAATATTAAAAATAATTTTATTACATCGAAATAATATTTTAATAAAATTTTAAATTAATATAAAACAAAAGAAATCACAGATCCAGTCCCCATAGGAGAGTCACTATATCTAAAACATTCTTTACTCTTCTGGCCACATGGCAATGAGCCTCTTTTAAATAAGCTAGTCTTCACTCACCAGACATGTAGACCATCATTGGACCCAGAATCAAAGGCTTTCCAGCTTTATAGGACCTTTCAAACTATGATTTTATCAAAATTGGAACTCATCCTTTAGTTTTAGAGGCCTATCTCTTCACCAATACTTGCTCACAGCAGCCCTAGGCTGAAATGCATATCCCTGACCTCCTATGAGTCTTCCTCTTTTTACGACTTACCCCTAAAAGAGAAAGATAGAATCATCTGTTTGCAAGATCCCAAGCTTCATAGATAGTTTTCATTTATACCTGTAGCAGCAAAAGAAGGGAAACCAAACCTTTTTTTTTATCAGGGCAGGGTAACTGGTCTTCAGAAATCCATCAAGTCAGAGGAGCCCCAACTTCATGTGGGTGAGGCTTTTATACTATCAGATGACCAGGAAATTGAGTCAAGAGAGGTAGAAACCAATTAGGTACCTAGACACGTTTTAGAGCAAACCAATAAGCTAAAAAAACCAAACAAACAAACAAACAAAAAGCTTGTGCAACCCTGTTGTGGGGGGGGGGGGGGACAGGGAACCTTGGTAGATTTTTCCCTTTCCTAGGAACAAAAAGACAAAGAGAGGAAGGAGGACAATAAATTGTTAAGCAAGGATATGATGTGCTATAAAGTCAGAACAGACCCGAGAAAGGAGAAGATCATAGCATCTAAAGTTGCAAGAAGCCACAAAGGTCATTCAGTCCAACTTGTCTATTTTACAGATAAAACAACTGAGATAGAGAGAGAGGCTGAGTGATTGTCCAGGGTCTGCAAGAGCTAATAACAAACCACGATTCAGACTTTGGTCTTCTCATACCAAGACCAGAACCATAGCTTTTCATGGAAATAATTTCACATCCATAACACATTTATGTGTGTATATATTATATAATATATATATCTATATCTATATATTATTGCTTGTTGTCTCAGGGAAGAGGAGGGATGGAATTTGGAACTCAAAATTTAAAAAGAAAGCCCAAATGTTAAAAAAAACCCTATTTTAATATTAGTTGGAGAAAAAATAAAATATTATTTTGGAAAAAAAAGAAATAGTTCATATATGCTTTTAGCATTCTACAAGGCTTCATTCACTGAATGGATTAAAGAAGAGATATAGGATCAAACCACAGACATTGTCAAATTACTCCAAAATGACTCTGCCTTGGGTACCATCTATTTCAAGGAATAAGGGAGAACATATATGGTATGGGATAGAAAGGAGGAGAAGAAGACGAAGAGAGAAGAGGAAGAGGGGCAGCAATCAGTGAATAGAGCACCTGGCCCTGAAGTCAGGAGGACCTAAGTCCAAATTTGACCTCAGACACTTATTAATTACCTAGCTGTGTGATCTTGGGCAAGTCACTTAACCCCATTGCCTTGAATAAATAAATTAAAAATTAAAAAGAGGAGATGAAGAAGAAAGTATTGAAAGAAGAGAGGGAGAGAGAGAAGAGAAAAAGAAGCATAGAAAGAGAGAACTCTATTTTGAGTTTCACTAATTAGGAGGTAGGTGAACTGAGTAGGGAGAATTTGTGGGGGAAAGAGACAAATTTGCAAAAATAAAAATGGGACATGAAATATGATTTTAATCATATGATTTTCATCATATCTAGCCTCATACACTATTTATGTGACCCTGAACAAGTCATTTAATCTCTATTTGCCTTAGTTTCCTTATCTGTAACATGGAAATATTAATAAATCTACATTCCAGGATTGTTGTAAGGATCAAATGAAATAATGATTGTTGATCACTTAGCACAGAGCTTAAGTGCTATTTTGTTCATTATTATTATCAATATTGTTATTAGTTGTTAGAAATAGATTAAATATTGATGTGTAGTTCAAATCCAGCTATATGACCCTGGGCAAGTCACATAACCCTGTTTGCCTCAGTTTCCTAATTTATAAAATGAGATGGAAAAAGAAATGGCAAATCACTCCAGTATCTCTGCCAAGAAAACCCCAAATAGGGTCATGAAGAATTAGATATGACTGAAACAACCGAAAAACATAAATGCACTTAACACTTAAGGGAAAGAGGATTTGAAAAGTGTTTGAAAAGAAAGATGAAATTAGTTCCTCCAACCCAGAATGAGGACCAAATCAATGCTAGCAACCAAAAATGCAGCAGCAGCAACACAGGACCAATGTTTCTTAAAAAGTGTTGATTTATGCTGAAAGATCTAAAAACATATTATTTGTAATGTATAAAGACCTGCAAAACAGCCAGTATTCCCATTGTGCTGTATTTAATAACATAATAACATGTCCCCAGGCTAGTACCCTCTTTAGGCTCATTGGTTAATATTTGCTATTATTATGTTATCCATTGCCTTCATATGCTATCATTATTCACTAATTATACACATTAGTACAATCCATTTTGATGTGTATTTTCACAGGAACTCCACAGCAGCCTCTTCCTGGGAGGTAAGACATGATGGAATTATTTACAACATGCCCCTTTGTTAGTTTTGCTCAGAAAATAAAATTAACAGTTCCTTCAAGTCCCTTCTTTCACACCTTAAAACCCTCTTCAAATCATTACCTATCCTCTTTCTTCCCTGCTTCCTTATTGCCAAGGTTAACCCCTCCAATCTGTGCCCTTGACCCCCTTCCCCTCACCTGGGACTCTGCTTCTTCAATCACTCCTTCAGTCCTCTTCTTTTTCTCTCACTCCAGTGTCTTTCATCTCTGCCTACAAGCACACCATAGTGGAGTGGTCCATTATCTGAAAGAAACAACAGCCACTAACAAAAATTCTTCTCTTGACCCTAATAATCCTTTGAGCTACCATCCCACCTTCTCCTCCCTTTCACTTCAAATCATCTGGAAACAGGGGGTCTATACTTGGTGACTCCAGTATCTCACTGAGATACCCTCTGTCATTCCTTGCAATCTGGCTTCCATTCCCACTATCCTATGGAGGTGTTCTAAGGTTATCTCTTCACCCAAAGGTTTTTTCTCAAACCTTAGTCCAATCAACCCATTGCAGCAATGTTACTGTTAACTCCCTTTACCGTGAGTCTCGTTTCTCACTTTGTTTCCAAGACATTGTATTTATCTTACTTTAATTCCACCCCTTTTCCAACTTCCTTGCCATTCTCATGCTCCATTTATTTTAGGTATTTTATTTACTATTCTATACTATACTATTATTCTATACTATTTATTATTCTATTCCTAGAACAGAGAAGCTTTTTCATTGGTATTCCCAATTCTTATTTCTCACATTTAATCTATTACATACGATGCTGCCCCACTTTTTAACATGCTATGATCACATCATTCCTTCTTCTGTTCAAATGTGTTCATACTCTTTTCCCTCCAAATACCTAACACATAAAATGAAAACTCTTTAGTTTGTCTTTTAAAGTCTGATTATAGTCCCAATTCACATCATGTCCCTTCCTATATTTTATGTTATCATCTCTTCCAAAGATCCAACACAATCATCTCTGAATCCTTCTTTGTATAGTCCATTCTGCCTACCCATGAGGCATGCTACCTCATAGAGAAGTGCCATCTGTCATTCTGCCCATCCTTCAAGGACCAGATCTAGTATCATTTCCATGAAATCATCCCTGATGCCATCATCCAGCCTTAAGTGATCCTTCTTCGAGGTGGAACACATATTGACCCTAGAGTCAAAAGATCTGGGTTCAAATTCTGTCCAAGAGGTTTCCTGTCTGTATGACCTTGTCATTAGCTTCTCTCAACCTCACTTTCCTTCTCTGTAAAAATGAAGGAATTGGGCTTGATGGCCTCTGCGATTCTTTCTGGATCTAAACTTATGATCCTATGAACTCTCCTGTCACCATCTTTGTATCTCTTTTGTCCATTTCAACTTGATAGGGTTTGGAATCATCCAATAGTGGAAAAAATGCTGATTTTGGAATCCGGGGTTGCAGGTTCAAACCTCACCTTTCCTGCTGCCTACTTGGGTGACCCTGGACAAGTCAGTAACCTCTCTGGGCATCAGTTTCTTCAATTGTAAAAAAGTGAAGGGATGACATTAGTTGACTTCTGAGCTCTAAATCTTATGAGTTGGAGAACATGTCAAATCCCATTCTTCCTACTAACTGCTAAAAGCAAGGGAGTAATTATGTTTTACTCAACTTTGTATCTCCCTCTCATTCAAGTACAGTATGTAAAATGGCTGAGGAGTATTAGTTTGGGAGTGAGAGAACAATCTTCCCACATCACTTTGGTTAAGCTTTATTCCTTTTCTGTGTCTTAATCCTCATCTATAAAATGAGGGCATGGGGTTAGATGATTTCTAAGGTTTCTTCCAACTCCACGTTCTAGGATCCTAGTTTAATAATGTTTTCTCAGCTGTACTAGATTTTAATTTATAAAGAAAAGATTTCTTTAAAAACTGAACTGCCCTTTAAGCAAATAGGGCCAATGAACAAATCCCAATCCATTTGTGCCAGAAATGTTCTCACTGCCTTTTTTGCTGATGTCCATGGCCCAAAAGTTTCAATTTCTTGCAAAGATATTCCCAACTCTCTCTGTAGAAGAATAAAACATTTTCTAACTGAAGTTTAGCGAGAGGAATCCCACCCCTTTTAAGTAAAGTAGGGCCCTAGACCTCCCAGAAAGGGCTCCACACAGTGTCGGAAGGGTCTCCCACAGAGTCCGACTTGCTTGCTATGGTTCTGAGTCAACGACAGAGTGTTCCCATCAGCACTTGAAGGGAAGGTTGACAGGAATGCTAATGAACAGCCAGTTAATTCAGGCCCTCCTAATGCCCAGGCTCAGAAAGAACTACCTTTCTGGGGCAGCCACAGAATCTCAACCTAAGAATTTGTGGTCCATGGACACTTGTGGACATTCTTGTGTCTCTGACATAATAATTCACATTGGTAAAAGAATAATCATGGGTAATATTCATATGGGCTATTGGGAGGCATTGTGAGTAGAACACTGGACTTGGAGTCAAAAGACCAGAGTTCAAAAGTTGTCTAGCTCTATGTCCCTGGGCAAGTCACTAAATATCTTTAGGACTTGATTTCATTATCTGTAAAATAAAGGTGTTAAACTCTATGTCTATTCCCCTCCCAATTAGAATATGAATCCCTTTAGAGAAGAAGAAGCTGTTTTTACCTTTCTTTATATCTCTAGTCCTTAGCTGAATGTGCCAAATAGGTTTGTTGACTTGACCTCTGAGGTGCCTTCCAGCTCTAAGTTATAGATATGGAAACTGAATATCTTAAGTGACTGGTAATAGAGCTACAGTGGTAAGCATTGTAGGCAAGATTTGAACCCAGTTCTTTCCAACACCAGATCATTACTCCAACTACTACATTCTGGGTTGCTATAATGTAAACTCCAGATTCATTTTTGACAAGGGACTAATAAGTCCAGAGCTCAAAGAACTTTGTGTTGAATTTCACCTAAAACAGAATCAAGTCTGTGGTTCAGACTAATGAGAAAATTTGATCATATATTAAGAGTCTATTTATCACCGCTCCAAAGCGTCCAAAGACTCACTAGCTTCTTCCATGTATACTGTAAACAAAAGCCCCTATATTATAGAAGAAAGAGAGCACAGAGGTTGGAAGGACAATGAAGAAAGGGATGAAGAGATTTATTTCTCTTCCTCAATTAGCAGTGACATGTTTCCTTACCAGATAAAATCTCTGGGAAATAAGGATCAGAATATTGTAGAAATCCAGGGCTTCCTGAAAGCGGGGCAGGGAGAGAGAGAGAGAGATCTATTCCACACATTCCTTATTTTATTACTCTTCTTTGCAGAACTGGTTGGTGGCAGTTAATGCCTCTTAGCAGTGGCTTAAAAATGTTATAAAACAGTCAGAGCAGATTTGAGTCAACAGATTCCTTGTAGGTTTGGTGGCTTTGGTAGGTTTGTCCTTCTCTCATTAAAGTATGTTTTCATTCTTTTCTGTACTTTGTTAAATTCTAAACTCTTTCTGGGTTATTGTGAAATGTGTAATATGTAGTAGCAGGGTGAGAGATAGATGAGAGAGAGAGAGAGAGAGAGAGAGAGAGAGAGAGAGAGAGAGAGAGAGAAAGAAAGAGAGAGAAAGATAGATAGACTCTGCATCCAACAGTTGAAAAAGTCCTGGATTTGGAATCTAAAAGCCCTGGGTTCAAGCCCTGGATCCTTCTTCTATTTACTAGCTGTAAAGTCATTTAATTTCTCTTTTCTTATATGCAAAATGAAAATTGAAATCATAACCCTTTACTCATAGTATTATGTAGATAAAAGGATATGTGAAAACATTTTGTAAAGTAAGATAGTGTTGTTCCCTTAAAAAGTTAATTTTATTGTGGTTCCTTCCTTTTCCAGACTATCTTATTCTATAGTCTATTTCCCAATTCCTGAAGTAATTCTGTTCTGCCCTGTTGTCCTCAAATTCATTTGCATTTATATATTAGGTATATACTTATCTGTGCATTCAGGGACATGCTGGCAAATGTTTAACAATTGACTCTCTAGGGGAAAAAAGTGTATGCACAACACACTTTTAAGTTTAATTGCAACTATTAACATTTTTCCATCACTTTCAAACAAAACAATAAATTAAGTCTTGATTTTTAGTCTTTGCCTCTTTCCAAGGAGTACAGGCTCACATTGACATTTAACAATCCACCCTCCTCACCCCTGTGCGTACATGGTGTTTCCACCCCCAGCTCCTGGAGGATGGAACTGTTTCATTTTTGTCTGTACTGTCAGCCCTGCACATAGTGTCTGGAACATCGTAATCTCTTAATGCTCATTGAATTGAATTGATGTATTTATGCCTTTCCTGAAAGATAACTTGGTCTATTAGAGAGAGCAGTGGATTAACAGTTTAGAGGACTTCAGTTCTCTGTGCAATCTGGGGCAAGTCACTTAATTTCTGGGGGTCTCAGTTTCCTCCTTGGTCATTTAAAGAGGATTGACTAAGTGGTTTGAATGGTTCTCAATCTCCTGTTTGATTCTTTGAATAGGATTTCTTTGAATTCTTAAGTCTACTGGTGCCTGCCTTTTGAAGAGTGGAATCACCTTAAAGGAATTCATGCAGATGGGTTCACCCCACCCTTCTTGATATTCCCTTGTGTCCTTTCACCTGTCCAAAGTAGTATTCACAGTGTCCAGCCGGCATTGAGAAGGGATAATGAACCCTCTCTCAAAAGGTAACAAGTTGGATAGTGACACATGAAAGGGAGAAACAAAATCTGGATTTAAAAATGCATGGCATGGAACTGTGGGAGAGTTTAAACTTTTACATTTTCTTAGATTTAATCAAACTGAGAAGAGGAAAATGAAAAATGGTGAGTTTTAAGAGTCCAGAGAGATCAGAAACTTAATGTAAAAATTCAGAGAAGTGGAACATGTCATAAACCTAAGGCATAAAATACTGAGGGAAGATGGTATAAGGCAAAGATGGCTCTTTATCACTTCAGAAGGTTGGGATTCAAAAATAAATTCAAAATATGGCAGCAGCAACAACAAACAAACCTAAGTATATGAAGGCACAGACTCTTCTTAGCTTGCATTTGTCTCTAAATTGCAGGAAAATATTATACCTGGGTTCCTCCGTTTCCCCACATTTATGGAATCTGTCACCTGGAGAACCTGGTCAGTCATTCACAAGGATAGTTCTTCTTTCAAAGACAAAGCTTCCCTGTAAGTTCCTCTGCTATCTCCCAAATAGACCCTTATAGCAGAGGAAAAATCAGTAGTCATTACTCCTTTGGTGTGTGGACAATAGCATGAACAAGAGGACCACATTTCACCCCTTAATCCAGGAAGAGGAAATTCCTATCCTTGTTCTTGTATGTGAAGTGTCTCACTATGTTAATGCCATGAAAAGGAGGGTATAGAAATGCAGGTATGGGGAAAGATTTAAAGGTTCTCTTTCCTTGCATTTTGTAAGATGTTACTTTCAGATGAGCGAGGACAGGGATGACTGGAAGGAAGAAAGCTTAGTTGGCAGTGCCTAGTTATGGGACTTGGCTCTAATTTCTTCATCATCACTAATATTAAGATGTCACACAGCTGAGAAGTGTGGAGAAAGTGGGACTGCCCAATTCTGCAGATCTAAAGCAATATACTGTGACTATTTTTAAGATGAGAAAGTAATCTGTGCTTAGCATAGAAATGAACCTAGAGAGGATTTGTGTCTGTTTTTCAAAATTGGGTTGCCATGTCTCTCTGGGTGGAGAGTTAGTCTCAGAGTTCAGGAAGACTTGGATTCAAGTCTTGCCTGTGACCCTAGATAAATCACTGACCCTCTGACAATTCTATAACATTTTAAGTTGTGTTGTTGATTGTCCATTCTTTTTTTAATTAATTTTTTTTTATTTAAGGCAATAAGGTTAAGTGGCTTGCCCAAAGTCACACAGCTAGGAAATTATTAAGAGTCTGAGGCTGGATTTTGAACTCAGGTACTCCTGATTCCAGGGCTGGTGTTCTATCCACTGTGCCCCAATTGTCCTTCATTCTTAAAGAAGGCCATGACAGGAATTGGATTTTGAGTGATGGGGACCACATGTGCTAAATCATCAGCTTCATTTTCTCCTCCGGAGGCATCTAGATCCAATGGCTAGATATGGATCAGGACAACTGGAGATGGCCCTGGATGTGAGGCAATCAGAGTTAAGTGACTTGCCCAAGGTCACATAGTAAGTATTAAGTTTCTGAGGTTTTGGATTTGAACCCAGGTCCTCCTGACTCCACAGCCGGTGTTCTATTCACAGTGCTATGTAGCTGCCCCCTGAGTTGTGTAAGAGTTACAGAGCTGAGTGAAGTCACAGGATCAACTTTCCCCCCCAAGAAAAGGCCATGGCCTTGGAAGATAGAATCCTGAAATTGTAGTCAGAGAGTTAGGTTCAAAATTTGTCTCTGACACTTCAGCTCTCAAAGACTCAAATTCAAGGATGCCTCATTGAAGGGAGTTTCTATACTAAAAGAAATCACAGGTTTTTGAGAGTATGTCTCTCCAAAAAGCTGTTCCCAAGTAAAAAATGTTTTGGAAGTGGCATTAACTTTGGCAAAATTCCCTTATATTATTATATTTATTATTTTTTATTATGTTATGTTATGTCATGTCATGTCATGTTATGTTATGTTATATTATTATGCTGTTGAAATTGTACACCTTTCCTAATCATTATAGAAAATAATGGGTCACAAAGTCCGTAGAGGCATTAAAAACATGGCCAGGGCACTAGCCACTAATTAAATGGACCTGAGATAGTTAGGAGGCTGGGCACTCAGAGAAGAAAGGCTGCTCATGGTACCTTTCATTCCACTCTCTGTACTATCTGTCTGATCCAACCCTAAAGATAGACAAGTACCATTCTGCCCTCCCGAGCATGATAACTGGTGCCTGGAGCTAAATCTCCAGAGTCACAAAATGCGACAGCAGACATGCTCTGTGACTCTTCAGGGTGGGCTGCCATCATTCTCCCATTAATTTCTTCTTTCCCCAAAGTGGAAGTGAGTAGATGGATTTCATGGTAGAGAGAAAACCCCAAAATATGATTTTGTCTCTGAGATGGTTGTCCTCAAAGGGTTAACAAAGGCCAAGAATTTATTCGATCCCAGGGAATGGTTTTAAATAGCAAAAAAAAAAAAATTAACTAGATTGTGTTCTTTTCAAAAACTAAACCTTGACATAGGTATGTTAAGAAAGATTTTGAAGCAAAAATAAATAATATGATTGCATTCAACTGTCTTCTCAAAGGTATGACCCAGTCCCCTGGACTTGGGGTGTTGACCCAAGCTCTGTAATTCTGGAAGGAATATTCTGACCTTTAATGCTTCCCCTTCAACTTCTCTGGAAAACCCAATATCCTCTCATTCTGCAAGTCATTTCTTGATGTACTCTGTCCTGGGATTTATCTTCCTTCAACAGGACTCTATTCAGTAAATCCTAGTGGCTACCTGCTGCTTCCAGGGTTATATATAAAATCTGCTTTAAGGCAAAACCTGGTCCCTTCCAATTATTCCCAGTATTATTATCCTCTGTATATAAGGCAGGTAGGTGATGGAGTAGATAGAATACTGGTCTTAAAGTCAGGAGGATGAGAGTTCGAATCCATCTCAGAAACTTATTAGCTATGTGACCTTTGGCAAGTCATTTAACCCTGATTGCCTCACATCCACAGCCATCTATGGTCATCCTCACTCATTTCTGGCCACTGGACCTTATATGGCTCTGGAGGAGAAAGTAAGGTTGGTGATTTAGCACAGATATCCTTCACTGAAATCGAATTCATATGCTTGTCATGGCATCGCCTCTCCTGATGCCATGGTTTTCTTCAAGAATGAAGGACAAGGGACTGTTAAGTGGTACAGTGGATAGAGCATCAGCCCTGGAATCAGGAGGATCTCAGACACTTAATAATTACCTAGCTGTGTGACCTTGGGCAAGTCACTTAACCCCCACTGCTTTGCAAAAACAAACAAAAAAAAAGGACAAACATTATTACTTTCTGGACTGTGAAACCTGCATTTTTACTCTGAGATGGTATATCAAAGACTAGTTCACAAAAGTTATCTTTAAACTTTTTAAAATTTATTTTGTCATAGTCATTTTATATTTAGCCCTCCCCAGAACCACCCCCTTCCTTTTTAACTACAAATACCAATAAGTAAAAACTAATAAGTAAAAAAAAAAACCAAATAGTGACCAAGTCTGACTGCCACATTCTGTTCCTATAGTTTCTCACCCCTCTGCCATGAAGAGGAAAGTATTATTGCATGGATTCACAATTTTTTGTTTCCTGTATCCCTAGGTTTTCATTAAACTTTCCTGGAGCCTTAGTTCAATATGAAATATGATTCTAAATTTTCTAAATTTTACTATGTATATATGTGAGAAATAAAGAAACTGAAAAGATTCAATTCATTAAAAAAATTAATTATTTAAAGATTTTAAAAGTAATTTGATTGACTTTTCATTTAAAAAAAAACAATCCCTGACAAATTTTTAGTGCTTCTGGGACTATGCACACCTCAGGATGGGAATCTTGTTTTACTGCCTCTTCTCTGGAACTGAGATTGATCAATACAGTTATTCAGAGTTTGCCTTCTCTTCGGCGTTCCTTTAATTTGCATCACTGTGGTTGTGTGAATATTGTGACATTTCCCCTAATATCATTATGTATCATTAATACTTGGCTTCCTGTTTTTCTGGATTCCCCCTATAAGTCATTTTTTATCAATTAACCAATGAACCAACATTTATTAAGTACCTACTGTGTACCACATAGTGTTCTAGGTAACGGAGACATTACCTAAAGACATTACATTGTAGGCTGTGGGGGGATTATATATAGGAGGATATGTACTCCTAGATTGAGGGGGATGCCACTGGCAATGGGAGGAGCAGTCAGTTGATCAACAAACTTTCATTAATTACTTACTATATGCTAAATGAGCAGCCAGGTGGCACAGTGCGGGATCTGCTGATCTTCATGAGTTCAAATCTGGCCTCAGAATCTGGCTAGCTGTGTGATCCTGGACAAATCACTCAACCCCATTTGCCTCAGTTTCCTTATATGTAAAATGATCTGGAGAAGAAAATGGCAAACCACTCCAGTACCTGTGGCAAGAAAATCTCAAATTGGGTCATAGTCAGACATGATTGAAACAACCACATGAGAGATGGACCTCTCTCTGTATGTAAAGTGTACACAAATTGTATAAATCATTTAGTTAAAAAAAAAAGACCAAAACATAGTTCCTGCTCGGAACAATTCACATTCAAATTGGGGAGACAATTATCTAAATGACTGAATACATAAAAGATATAAACAGCATAAAGGGAAGATAATCATAGAGGGAAACAACTAGCTAGCAGTGGACAATAAAGGTAAATCCTGGGAAAAGTCTCTTGGGGAATGTGGGATTTGATTTGAGTCTTGATAGAAGCCAGGGAAGGCAGGAGGTAGAAGGGGAAAGGAAGAGAAGTTCAAGCATAAGAAGAAGACAAAAAGGGTCTAGAGATGGAGTCTTGTGTTTGGGGAATAGTAAACAGTGTGTTGCATAAGGAGATAGTAAAGCTCAGAAGGGGCCAGGTCATAAATGCTATTAGATGCCAAATTTTTTTGATCCCCAAGATAATAGGGATCCCCCTGGAAGCTATTGAATAAGGGGGAGGAGTGATTTGCAATTTTTAGAGAATCACTTTGACAGCAAAGTGTAGTATGGATTAGAGTGGGAAGAGACTTGAAACAGGTAGACCCACTGGAAGACGGTATTTTCTTACCTGCCAAGTATGATATTGACTTTATAAACCAAGGTGACTGGAAAGATGGTGGTGGTTGACAATAATTGGAAAGTTTGAATAGAGGAAGGATTTGAGGGACAAGAAAATGAATTCTGCTATGGATATGTCAAGTTTTTAATGCCCCTAGGACATCACTCAGTTCAAATGTCCAAGAGAGATTTGGTTTTCTTCTCAGGAGAGAGACAAGGAATGAATAGAGAGATCTAAGAATCATCTTCATAGAGTTAATAGTTGAATCAATGGGAGTGGATGAAATCACTAAATGAAATAATGTGGAAAGAAAAGAGAGTCTAGGTCAGAGCCTTGGCAGACACCCATGGTTAATGAGTATGACATAGAGGAAGATGTATCAAAAGGAAATGAGGAGGCCCCTTGGTGAGCCAGGCAAGGACTGTCTCATGAAAGCCTAGAAGGGAGAGTATCTAGGAAAGGATGATCAACAGAATCAAAGGTTTCAGAGAGGTCAAGAATGGAAATTGAGAAAAAACTATTAGATTTGGAAATAAAAAGAGATGGTCAATAATATTGAAAAATAGATTGCATAGGGTTTAGATAAGGATAGGTAAAAAGTAAAGGAACTTAATATAGCTGACCTTTTCAGATAGAATGTCCTGTAGTTTAGTTGGAAAGGAGAGTTATCACAGGACTATAGCTAATAGAGAGAGAGTAGGATTAAGTGAAGGATTTTTGCTTTGCCTTGATTTGCTGCTGCTACTTCTTTTCTTTCTTTCTTTCTTACTTCTTTTTTTCTTTCTTTCTTTCTTTCTTTCTTTCTTTCTTTCTTTCTTTCTTTCTTTCTTTCTTTCTTTCTTTTTCTTTTTAGGGTAAAGGAGCCATATATAGATAGACAAAACTAAGATTGGAGAGAGTGGGGATAGGAGTTGGACAATTTATCTTAGCAAATATGAAGGATTATTTTATTTTCAGAAATTGGGGGGGGGGAGATTGTTCAGGATAACATAAAAGGATTTTGAGATAAGAGGACGAAAAAGTTCCCAATGTAGGTCTTAATTATCTCAGTGAAGTAAGAAGCAAAAACCTTTAGATGAGGATAAAGGGAAGTATGAGGGATCTAAGGAAAGAAAAGTAGATTTGGAAAAGGCTTTGTGAATGAGATAAGGAATGTACTAGGAAGGAATCAAAGGTTGGTTTGCTGCAGTTCAAGTTGAATAATGTGAATTTATAGTGTGTAGCAATGTTCCAGGTCTGGAGTCAGGGAAAACTGAGCTCAAATCTGACTTCAAAACTTACTATCATCTGTAGGGCCATGGGTAAGGCAATTAACCTGACTGCCTCAGTTTCCTCATCTATAAAATGAAAATAATAATGATAATAATAACACCTACATCACAAGATTACTGTGAGGATCAAGTGAGATTTTAATTGTAAATCATGTAGCCCAGGGCTTGATACATGATAGGTGCTATAGAGGGGCTGCCTATTATTGCTGCTATTGCTATTATTATCATATTTTATTATTATGTTACTTCCTCTGGTTGCCTTCAGGTGGATAGTGGGAGTGATCCAAGGCTGTTGTTTGACAAAGGATGAACTCGAATAGGACAAGGGACTGAGGGATTCAAGAGTAGAAGACAGTGTAGAGTGGAAGTGGCTAAATATAAGCTCGACTGAAGAAGGAAGAGAGTGAAGTTAGAGCCTGAGAAAATCCTGAGGGATAGGATTGGAGGTCTTGAAGATGGAGAGTGACTTTAGAAAGGGGAGGAATCAAGAGAGACAGAATGATAAGAGATAAAGGATTTTCAGTCTTTAATTTGGATGACTTCTATTTGTGAACAACAGTTAGCTCCACTATATGACCATCCTTATATGTGACTAAATTGGAGTGAAGACATGGGATTAAGAAAAGCAAAGAAGGGGCAGCTAGGTGATGCAGTGGATAGAGGACCCGCCCTGGAGTCAGGAGTACCTGAGTTCAAATCCGGCCTCAGACACTTAATAATTACCTAGCTGTGTGGCCTTGGGCAAGTCACTTAACCCCATTGCCTTGCAAAAACTAAAAAAAAAAGAAAAGAAAGAAAAGCAAAGAATTGGGAGATTAGGGAGTATAAGGAGAAGGAGTTATGGAAGATGGGAAAAAAACCCAATGAGTCAGCTGCTGAACTCCTTGAAATAGGAGAGAGAATGGCCTGGGGAAATGGCATATAGCATCTACCATAATCTAGATGAAAGATTTTTAGAATGAACTTCAAAGAAGGAGGGGTTTCTGAATGATGGTGATATAGGGAGAGTCTAGAAGTAGCAGTAAGGAGTAAGGAGTAGTCTTACCTCTCCTCTGGGACCAGAGTGTTGAAGAGAAAAGTGAAAGTGCAGCAGTATAGAGAGGGGTCAAGGATGTAGTATCAACAGGGGAAGAATGAGATCTCAAGGTTAATAGATAGAAGGAATGTGAGAAAAGAACTATAGCACAAAAAAGTTTGTTCACTACAGAATGAGAATTCCAAAATATTATTTCACAATAATATTACATTTATATACTTCATTTTGTCATCACATTTATATACCACAATTTTCAGTCATATCCCCATTGATAGACCAGGTAAATTTTTCCCTTGTATTATTTTCACCTTCAAAATGTCATTAAGTTTGAAAGTAATATTTTATGCATTTTATGACAGAAGGGATTTGTTCTACTGCTCAGTTCTAACAACATAGGTTACTGGAGGTAGGTTTTGTGCCTTCCTCCTACATCTCCGGCCCAGCCATCTGTGACTTGATCAACAGTAATGTTAGCTGTGACTGGTCACAGGTCACATGTTGAATAGCACATTTACACTCTTTTTGACCACAAAAATCCTTCCTTTCCTGGTTACTTAAAAAAAAGTCTTTTCTTACATAACAACTATCAACACATGGATCTGATGAGCTCAGAAAAATGACTTCAGCATAACATGCCAAAGGTCACACCTGCAAGCTTTCCATCCTGCTGGCACTGGAACTGCATTATGATGAACTTGTTTATCTTACTTTTTATTATGACTTAATAGAGTATTTAAAATATTTTATCTCCATTGCTAATAAACTGAGTTTTTATGCTATTTCAAAGAATTTCAGTTATCTGGTAGCTTGTCCCAAATGAAATTAATTACATCAATCAATCACAGATGACTTTTAATGAAAACATACAAAAAATTTCATCTTTTAATACTAATTAAATCACATTATCCAGAAATAAAGGGCACTATAACTGAAGGATACAGGATTATTCTAGTAGAAAAAGATACCCCAAAATATCATGGCATAATAGAGCACTGAACTTGAAATCAGGAAGACTTCAGTTCAAATCTTATTTGGGATAATTATCAGTTATGTGACTATAGGCAAATCTCTGTAAGCCTCAGTTTCCTCATCTGTAAAAATGAGGAAAATAATATCACATATTTCAAAGGACTGCTGTGAGGATCAAGATAATACATATATACAAAGCATCATATATATTAAGAATCATATAAACATGGGTTCATTTGTTTATGAATCAAATACATGCATCATTGTAGAACTTGTCATTTAATTTACATAAAGCCTGTATTCACATAAAGCAGATTTAAATCCAAAGCTAAGCGATGCCTCCATAACAAACTGGTTTTTCACTGCATATATCTTACTGAAGAAGTCTGCTCATTCACTGGTCAGGACTTTGTGATCTGAGAACACAGAGATAATTGAGAATCATCCCACTTAAAGGGAAGTCATTAGGAGGAGAAGCTAAGCTGAGGGCCATCATTAGGGAAGAATGTCATTGACAAAAGAGAACTACCAAAGGGCTTGAAAGAAAGGGTATTCAACCCCAAACTCCATTTCTCCCTCCTCCATTCTCAGGATAAGACTCAAGTCGTCTAATATAGCTTATAGCTGAAGTCAGGCAAAAATATGAAGGTGCTAGAGGTACAAGCTGAGAAAAGTAAGTGTGTGAGAAAGTTTTCAATAAATGGAAAAGCATGTTCTTTGTGTTCTGTTCTTTCAGGACATTCAGTCTTTGCGATAATGTCAATGGCATCATTGGAAAAGTAATGTGGTGTAACTGATAGGGCACAGGACGGGCATGAAGGTCAGGGTTCAAATGCCACTTCGGACTCTTTCTAGCTATGCCACCTCTAGGCTTAATACTGAAAGCTCAATATAGCCCAGAAAAGGATTTCCCCCATCAGGAACCTCATGTTCAGGCATGGCCATCCAAACCAGAAAGGTCATTCCAGGGAGAGAGAGAGACAGAGAGACAGAGAGACAGAGAGACATAAACAGAGAGAGATTAAAGCAGAAAGAGACAAAGAATTAGAGAGACAAAAAGTCTGAGACAAAGAGAGAAGCAACTGCAGAGGAAGAGGGAGGAGGAGGAGGAAGAAGAGAAGGAGGAACAATATTTGCCTTACATAGGGCACAAATTTGAGGCACAAATAAAATAATAAATATAAAGACTTTTCCAAACTTCAAAGCCACATAAATGTCAGCTGTTGTTATCACTATGCCAGGAATGCATTCATTCATTCATTCATTCAACAAACATTTCTTAAGCAACTGCAAACTCCTTCACTAAAATGCCTTATCCTGTCATGGAGATGTCTTTTAGTTTTCTAAAACCATTCTAGCAGAAAGTAAGTTCTGCTAGGTCTTAACAAAATGAAAATACTTTTAGAGTAGGGTTAAAAGTAACCTCCATGTCGGTTTTCTGGGGGTAGCCTATGCAATATGTAATAATTATTCTTAATTGCCCAATCAATGGTTTAAACAGATGCCAATTTGCCAGTGTTTCTGGGTTCCTTCCAGGCCTTCATAACATTCCTTTGTCTAATATTCTTCTCCTTTGCCATTCCCCACCCTCAACCCCTCCCTCCTCCTTGGCACAGATGCTAAACTGGACCTTGAGGGAGGTAATAATAGCAGTAGCTAACATTTATACAGTGCTTAGAGATTTGCAGGGAACTTTATAGACATTGTCTCTTTTGATCTCACACCTACCCTGGGAGGTAGATGTTATCCCCATTGTACTGTTGAAGGAGCTGAAGCTTAGAGCACTTAAGTGACTTAACCAGTATTTCCAGCCTCCACCCCCTCAGCCAGGTGCAGAGAGGCCCTGCTCCAGGGCCTTAGCCATCAGTTGATTTTTTTCCCCTCAATACTCACAAAGAGCATCTGGAGTGAATGTGGACAAAACATTTTTGCTGTGCTCTGAGATAGTCTCTGCCTTCAAAGAGCCAGTCAGAGAGAGAGAGAAGACATGCACATAAATAAATATAATTCAAATCACAGTATAACACAGGTACCAAATGCGGAACTGTTTTGAAGAAAAATGGCTCATTTCTGGCTCACTGAATGCTGAGTAGGTAATGAGTCAGGAAAAGAACATTTCAGGTAAATAAAGCAAAGTAGTTGGATGGAGGGATAATAAGGGAACTCTGGGAAAATACAATAGGTAACTTCAGAGCATGAAATAAAATACAGTAAAGGAATGATGACCAGCAAGACAGAGATACTTGGAACAAGAAAGAAAAGAATCTCTTCTCATAGACACATAAATTAGTGAAACCTATCCTATTCAGAAGAACCTAGAACAATGTTTTCAAGGCAGGCTCCTATAGAAGAAAACTATCCTCAAGAAAGTGGTGAGAAAATATCAGAAAGTGAAGGGTGGTGGGCATACAGTCCTTGAAGGCATGAAAGCCACACACAAGGAAATGATCATCTATCATTGCTTAATAACATGAAATAAAATGATGACTGAAACACCATCTGTGATATTCCCATCATGTTGAAGAAATCAGTTTCCTTTCTTTAAAAAACAATTTGATGGCAGCTAGGTGTAGAGCACCAGCCCTGGAGTCAGGCCCTGAGTTCAATAATTACCTAGCTGTGTGGCCTTGGGCAAGCCAATTAACCCCATTGTCTTGCAAAAACTAAACACACACACACAAAAACCCCACAATTCAACCCAACACTTCTTTTTTTTTTAGATTTTTTGCTAGAAATGGAGTTAAGTGGCTTGCCCAAGGCCACACAGCTAGGTAATTAGTTAATGTCTGAGGTCTGATTTGAACTCAGGGACTCCTGACTCCAGGGCTGGTGCTCTATCCACTGCACCGACCCAACACTTCTAATCTGAAATATCCATGTCTTTTTCTGTGTTACTTACTATATGAGTCTTCTTCTTGGGAGTTTCAAGATCTGTTTCTTTCTTTGGCTTTTGTTGGTTGTTATAAGAAAATGAAAGGCAATTAAGTGTCAGGATCAGGAGGACCTTGAGTTCTAATCTGCCTTTAGACACTAGCAGTTGGACTCTGGGTAAGTCACTTAAACCTGTTTGTCTCCATTTTCTCATCTGTAAAATAAGGTGGAGAAGGAAACGGCAAACCACTGGAGTTCTTTGCCAAGAAAATGGAGTCATAAAGAGTCAACCATGACTGACAAAACAACAACAGATAATGAAAGCATGTTCTGTAAGCTAGAGAAGTTGGTTGGGGACGCATACATATTTTAGACTGAACTACACAACAAAATAATGGCAGTCACTGCACAAATTTCAGGTCTGGCCCTATCACCTCATCTTCTTTCATTGTTTTTCTAGGCTTTTCTGAAGTCCCATATCTCATGATAGAACAACAGTCTTCCTTCACATTCATATACTATAATTTGCACCTTTCTATCTTTTCAAAGGTTTCCACCCCTCAAAACTGGCATGCTCCACTTTCTCAATTCTGGTTCTTGAAGGAAAGGTTCCCCCAGTGCCCTTTGATGATCCCCATCCCAATGCTTTCCCCTCTGTTTTTTATTCTTTTTATTTTACATGTATATTGATTTTTTTCTCTGAATAAGGGATATCTCTCTAGTAGAATATACACTCTGTGAGGACAGGAACTGTCACACTTTTGCATTTATATTCCTAGCTCTGAAAACAATGTCTGGTATACAGAAGGTAGTTTAAAAATGTTAATTGAGGAATTGAAATCAATTAGTCTAATTGCAAATAAACTATTAATACAATGGCAGAAACATAAACTAGAGAAATACAAGAAAGAAATGGTTTTGCACTAACTTTTAAGTCTACCTCTTGTATTTTAGTCAAGAAACCAATTCATCTCTTATAAATTTGGGCACAAATGTTATTTTATATCTTATAAATAATCCTAAAAAATTTGGTATAAATCAATCTTGTCCCTGACTCTTTCCATCAGCTTTCAGCTCCTTGAAGACATTGTTTGTATTTTTATGCTCAGTGTTTGGTTTATTTCCTTCCTTCCTTCTTTTTTTCCTTCCTTTCATCCTTCATTCCTTTTCCTCCATCCTTCTTTCCTTCCTTCTTTCCTTTCATTCATCCAGCCTTCATCTTTCCTTTCTTCTGTCCTTTCTCCCTTCTTTCCTCCATTCCTTCTTTCTTACTTTCATCCCCCCTTCCTTTTATCATTCCTCCTTTTCTTCTTCTTTCTTTCCATCCATCCCTCTCTTCTTTCTTCCTTTGTTAATTCCTTTCTTTTTTCCTTTCTTCCATTAATTGACAAATAGTCAAGGGATACACAGTTCTCAAGAGAAAATATTCAAACATTCAACAACCATGTGAATAAAATGCTCCAAATAACTAATAATCTGATAAATTAACATTAAAAAATCACTCAGTTTCCACCTCACAAATCATCAGATTGATAAAGAAAAATGGCATTGTTGGAGAGTCTATGGGAAGACAGACACAGTTGTAGAGTTCAGTAAAGCTTAGAATTGATCTAGTAAGAGACACAGGTAAGTATGACAGCTTTGAAACTGTGGAATTTCTTATATAATTTTGAAGAGAAAAATGCAAGCTGTTTGTAACAGAGATGAGGAATTTCATATGCAATCCTCTTTTTCTGTTCTTTACACATGCTCATAGATTTTTACCAATTTGCAAGTAAAAAAATAAATATATACAAACTATTTTTTTAAAAAGAAAATGAATAAATGCTCTCTTTTTTTAGCAGAAGTGGGGTTCTATCATACATTGTCAACTTAGACTGACCTTTTGGTTAGTTTGGTGACAATTTTTTAAAAAATTCTTTTACAAGGCTTTGGGGAAGAAAGGAATGAGATAGAGTTTTGAAAATGAAGGTGTGGTATAGTGGATAAAGCACCGGCCCTGGAGTCAGGAGTACCTGGGTTCAAATCCGGTCTCAGACATTTAATGATTACCTAGCTGTGTGGCCTTGGGCAAGCCACTTAACTCCCTTTGTCTTGCAAAAACCTAAAAAAAAAATGAAGGTGACAGAAAAGTAAAGGATATCAATAAAAAAAATAGAAGCTTTTGAAGAAAATGAACTAGTTTCAGATAAAAGGCTGTTTCTGCAACTTGATTTTCATGCCCAGAACTGACCTATCCTTTCAACCCCAAATCACTTGCTAGTGAATTCTACTAGAGAGAAATAGTAATAGGTTTCTAATATTTTTCAACTGCTCCTCCCCAAAGGGTTGTTCAAACAAAGATATTTGGTCCTGGTCAATGAAAAAGCATTTGTAAATCCATGGCTAGTAATAGCATTCTGATTTTTTGGTTTTTTTTTCCTTTTGTATTCTTGATTCTGTTTATATCAGCCCACATCCAGTGTACTGTCTTCAAATTCTGGGTTCCAAAATTTTTAAATTATTTAAATATTTTTGTTTTCCAATTACATACAATAGTTTATACCATTTTTTGGCAAGGTTTTTAAATTTTACATTTTTTCTCCCTTCCTCCATTCTTTCCCCCCTCCCACCCAACAGAAGGCAATCTGATATAGTCTATACATTTTAGGCTTCATAATTTCTGAAGAATATTGGTAATCTCAAAAGTTTACAGAGTCAGGCAATCAAATGTCGAAAAGTCTTTGAATTGATATCATTAGGAATAATGGTGGAAGGATCTAGGTATGTTTAACAGCTGGAAGACAAGATTCAAGGGAATCATGATAATTCTATTTAAAGAATTCTCATATGGAGTAGAGAGTCATCTTATTCTGTTTGGTCCAAAGAGTAGAACCAGGAGAAACAAGGCTCATTTAGGCTTGATATTCAGAGAAACTTTCCAACTATTGGAGTGCCTTAGCTAGTGGATTGCTGATCCTTCTTGGGAATCTTCAAATGCTGAAGATCAATTGTTGGATATTTTATGCCAGAACTTGCTTTTGGGGTATTAGTAGCACTAATGGTAATGGAGATCCCTTCTAATTCTTAAATTATGTGATTGAGTGAATAAAATTCAGGAATGATTCTAAAAAAAAGAACATTTTAACATTTTAATTGGTACCATTTTATATGTTATCTTCTCTTATTAGAAAATGCTTCCTCTGTGTTAGGCACTATACTAAACACTTGGAATGTTAATACAAAAAACAAAACAGATTACTCTCAAGGAACTTAGATTCTAATAGGAGAAGATAGCACGTATAAGATGGTAGCCACCTGAGAGGAATATTCTGCTCAGAAAAGTCACAGGGATGCTGACTGGAGTCATTGGGCATAGAGAATAAAGGTATACCATCTAAAGATGGAGGAGGCATCAGTAACCCAATGCAGAGGGCCAAGTCTCAAAATACTGAAAGCCAGAACCACAAGACTTCAAATTGAAAGAAAAGCAAAGGGTGAAAATTTTGACGAGTGTGTTACTAAAAAGATGTAACTCCCCAAAGATTGTGTCCATGTGGGATTTTAATTACCCAGACATCTGTTTAGCGAAGTGTATGACTAAATAGGCATCAAATACAGAGCTCAAGTTACATGAGCTTGGGATGACATTCATGACTCAGAAAGGGGAGCTATCAGCCAGGGGAAAATCAATCCAGGCTTTGCGTCGGACCGACAGAGAAGCAATTATTTTGGACACAGAGCAACTTAGCATCCCTGACCATGAATGTAATTAAGTAATTCCTGTCCCCAGTCCCCAATCCCCAGTATCAAACAGAAGAAACTACTGTATTTAACTGTCAGTTAGGTGTACTCCCAATTCCTTCCTTCCTCTCCTTTCCCTTCCTCCCTTTCAAATATATTTTATTTATCTTTTTTAAATTATAGCTTTATTTTCCTATTTACATCACTTCCCTCCCCTTTTCCCTATGTTCATCCAGACACACATACACACACACACACAAACAGAAGGATCTTAGTGCCAATGTTCTCACATTTGACATGATAAGAGAGTCATGGGGGGATGAGCTCCTTCCCTCCATTGAAATCCAATTTATCGAGGGTTCAAGATGACCCAAAAGTCTTAGGGCAGTTTTAAATTTTTGTTTTTGTACTTTGTTTTCTCATTCATTTGATTGTGAGCTTCTGGAGCTTAGGAATGTTTTTGCCTTTATTTTTGTCCCGTCTTTAGCACAATGCCTGGCCCATAGTAGCCAGGACAGCTGGACATAACAATGAATTTGAGGCAATCATGGTTGAGTGAGTTGCCTAAGGTCACACAGTTAATTAATGTCCAAGGCTGAATTTGAATTTAGGTCCTCCTGATTTCAGGACCAGTGCTCTACCCACTGTACCATCTAGCTTCCCAGAACATTCATAAATGTTGACATATCCTTTCTGGCCCTAAGCTTCCTCTCCTGTAAAATTAAAGGATTGGGCTAAATCATACATTTTAACTGAGGAGGAAGGGAGTTCATGATTATATTCCACAAGTCTGTGAATTGTTAAGTTGGATGGAAAAAATGATATTTTCATTTTCATTAACTTTTTTTTAGGTTTTTGCCAGGCAAACGGGGTTTAGTAGCTTGCCCAAGGCCACACAGCTAGGTAGTTATTAAGTGTCTGAGACCGGATTTGAACCCAGGTACTCCAAGGCTGGTGCTTTATCCACTATGCCACCTGCTACCCCCATTTTCATTAACTTTCAACAGAAATTGAGTATTTCATGTATTTTGATTTTACATATTTAAAAACATCTTAGGTATTTATGCAATTAAAAATAATTCAAAGAAGGGGCCCATCTATATGCTTCACCAGACTTCTAAAAGGGTACATCACATGCAATCCCATGGGCACATGCATGTGTGCGCACACACACACACACACACACACACACACACACACAATGTCTAAAGAGCTGCTAGATGATCTCTGAGATTCCTACTAACCCTGAATCTTATGATCCTGCGACATAGGCATAGTGGTTAGCCACACCTTTGGTGTCATTTGAGAAGCAGTCATGAAATCTTGTTTGCTGAAAAATAAAATAATCCTACTCCCACCCCTAGATTTATCATGGTGTTAACCCCTTTCCTGGCCTGAAATTCCTCCCTTTTGAGTCATTCCCTTGAGCTAACCAACAAGGAATAGTAGCAATGCTTATAACCCTATTACCTGCAATCAAAAGACAACCTTAAAACCCTTTCCTCTTAGCCTGGATTAGTCTTTTAGTTTATTGAATTGGCACCTTGCTAGTCAAAGAACTTGATGTGCCCAGAAGCAGAGGATGGGTGAATGTGATTGGCAAAAAAAGAGGAAAGATGGAGGCAAGGAAAGGCAAACCTGGGCAGGCATAGGTGGAGGCGTGGGAAGGAAAATAAACAAGAGGGGATGGGGAGAGGAGGGGAGGAGGAGGGTGACTAAAATGTGACCTTCATAGTTTTCCCCTAGACTGGTTCTTTATGTGTAAACATAGCCACAGGTCAGTGATTGAGCTCTGCAACTCTCTCCTAACCACCCCTAGACAGGAACACACCCTGCTTGCTTTTCTCCTTCCTTTTCCCCCAACCTAATAGGTCAGATTTTGAGATTATATAGATCACAGTCCTTCTATCCTGGGTCTTGTCCTATCTAGTCATACAGGGAAGTGATAGGAGCAACATCCTAATCCCCCAAAGCATGCTAACAATATTTCTTTCTTAATTTTTTAAAAAGGATATAGATAGCGTGGGAGCAGCCCCAAAGTCAGGAGGACCCGAGTTCAAATCCACCCCTAGACACTTACTAACTATGAGACCTTCGGCAGGTCACTTAACCCTTTTTGCCTCAGTTTCCTTATCTATAAAATGAGCTGGAAAAGGAAATGGAAAACCACTCTAGTAACTTTGCCAAGAAAACCCCAGGATCAAAAAGGATCAGACAGAACTGAAAACAATTAAACAGCAGCAGCATAAAAAAAAAATAGCTTCCAGTCTTGGTTGGTTGTAAGAATTCAGGGTTTGGATATCCCTTTCTGGTGGCCAGATGATAAAGCTGTCAGGAGGAATTTGGAATATACTGATGCTTGACTGGCGAATCACAAAGACTATTTTCCAGCAATCAACTTCTTTCTAAAAGTCAACCTAAAAAAGTTTTACCTTGTTACTTTACTCCTAGCCTTGGTTCTGAGTCTCTTTACTAATAATGCCTTTTCAGTCTGTTTTTGGTCTGACCAAGAGCTGGTCAGTACCTGGGACAGGATTAGATCTAGACCTGCTGGGTTAGATTGAGATGATTAAGAGGAAGGTTGGGAACTCTCCATGTCTTCATTCAGCCTTACACAAGGCCCAAGTGGGGAGACGAGAGATAGGTGGTTCCACATTCTGAACAGGATGATCCAGTCTATTTGTGGATAGAATTAGGGTTTGAGGTGACACCTAAGTATTTCTTTGGGGGTTGTTGCAATCCCTCAGCAGTAAGGGAAAGAAAGAAAAAAACTTTTCTGGTTTTTGGACATATCCTGAGACACAGAACCAGTCAATGACTCCTATATGCATGCAGGGATATTCTCTAGGAAAAGCCATGAAGTCAACCTTATCTTGATTACTATCCTCTTTTTCCCCCCCATTATCTATCTCATTTTTTTTACTTCAGTTTATTTTTAGAATAACAAAAACAGAATGTTTACAGAGAGAAAGGAGCCAATCTAGAGGGGGAGATTGAAAATGAGAAAGATTGAGAGTTGCCTCGCTTAAAAAAACCAAATAAATTAGGTACAATAGTGTCTCACCAGCTGAGATAATGAATGTGCTCCTTATCAATGATGTGCATACTGGAAATGGCATTGGCCAAAATTTTAAATCAAGAGTGTATATGGACCCATTTTCTTCTCCTTCTGACCTTGCCTTCTTGATATCTATATCCCTTCTCACTTCTCTGTCACTCTATTTATGAGCTTGGAGAGAGTTACTTAATTTATTTTATTGTGGACAGGAGACTGATGGAACTAGGGAGGTGTGAGGTTATATCATCCCTCCACCTAAACACCCTCCCACAAATACCAGTCAGGTCTTTATTTTGAGCAAGGAAACTGCAATGCAGAATTGGGGTAGTTTGGATTAACTTTGCCTCCTGGGTAGATTGATCTAGAACCCATTTGAGAGCTTGTTGAGTAAGAAGAATATAAAGGTTTTAGGACCTGGGTTCAGAGCTCCTGAGGACTATTAACTAATTGAGGAATTATTTCTATCTGGAGGCTTTGGGATATATATTTTTAGAAAAAAAGATTTTTGTCTGAACTTGAATCCACATCTCATGATCATCAGTAATCCAGAAGCTAAGCTTTGACAGGACTTAGACATTTGTAAACTAAGCGATTGAACTAAAATGGTTTCTAATATTCCTTTCAGTTCTAAAACTATGATTTTATGATCCTAATCCATTCCCTTTTTTAAAAAGTCATTATTGCTACTTTTTGCTTTTTATAATACCTTCATGTCAAATATGAAAATTTGAGGGGTTCTCTAATCCTCAGTATTGATCCCCTTAAAAAAGAAAATATACAAAGCCATCTAGGTGGTGAAATACACTAAGTCTGCCACCAACTGCTCCATTTATTTTTTAAATTTTATTTATTTAATTCTTGATTTATGGGATAAAATAAGCATTTCCTTAACATTCTAAAATAAAAAAATATGATTGCATATAAAGCTGCAAATCTATTATGTACAACTTGCTCTTCCTTTTAAATATATAGTATAAAATTGTTATTTTTTTCACATTTTCTCTTCCCCCTCCCCAGCTCTAGAGATGACTGCCATTAGACACAAATAGGAATATATATTTAAATCATTCTATATATGCTTCTATTCATCAGTTCCACAAAGTATCTTCCTCATACATATTTTTGAAGCTAATTTGAGTATTTATAATAGTCAAAATGACTTAATTGCTCAAAGTTGTTCTTAAAACAATATTGCTCTTAGTCCTTGCAATATTATCTTACTTGGTTCTACTCATTTGGCTCTTCCTTATTTCATGCAAGTCTATCTATGTTTTTTCTAAAATCAACAAACTCATCATCTTTTGTAGAACGGTAATATTCCATCACAATCATATCCCACAACTTGCTCAGTCATTCCCCAAGTGACAAGCATCCCCACAATTTGCCACCACAAAGAAAGCTTCTATCAATATTTTTGTACTTAAGGGTCCTTTTCCTTTTCGGTTTTATCTCTCTGGGATACAGACCTACTAGTGGGTTCACAGATAAGGAAAGTTAGAACTCAGATAAATTATTGATGACTTGCTCAGTGACTTATGAGTGACTTATGAAGGATTCAAACTCAGGTCTTCCTGGCCACAAGTCCAGAGATCTACTCCTCTTTTCTCTCTTTCTTCCCCTATATCTAGTCTGCCATCAGTCCCTGCTGCCACCACCCAAGTTCAAGTCCTCATTACCTAACTTCTAGATTATTGCAACAATCTCTTAGCAAGCTTCGTTCATGGTATTGTTGCCAGAGGGAATCACAAAACTGAGTTAACGTGGCTCATTCCAAATGAATGCTATCTAATTTAGCTAGATTCTCATTGCCGCACAGCAAGCCTTTTATTAATCTCCTACTGATTCCCCAATAACGCTGGTCCAGCCTGTAAGTCACTAATCATAGACTTAACCCTCAGTTCTCTCAACAGATAATGTTTGCTCTACTGAGAAAATTAAGTTGATTCAAAGTTGATCCCTCATCACATCCTCAAACCTTCAAAACCTCTCTGTCATTTTCAAATCTTTCTTCATTCTTCCTCCCCATAATCCTTTTATTTCCTCCTCTATAAAATGGTGGTCTCACACTGGATAACCTCTAAAGTCCCCTCCAGTACTAAATCTATGATCTTAGGTGATGCCTCACAATTGCTCTCCTTGCCTCCATAATCCCTGAGGCAGGTGGTCTTCCTCCTTTGCCCAAGCTACACCTTCATTGAACCTTTGATCCCAACCCCTCACATCTGTCTCTGCTGTGACTTTGATAGTGAATCAGAGGAGATATTTGATAAAACAATCTTGCCCTCTCCCTTACTTCTCCTCTGGCACCTTCTCCCTCTGCATATAAATATGTCCAGGTTTCTTCTATCTTCAAAACAAACAAAAAATTTCCCTTCACCCAGAAATCCCCTCAAGCCAATCATTCTCTTTTCCTTTCCAGTCCAACTTATAGAAAGATGCTATACTCATCATTTTTCTCCATCCACTGTCTACACTGCCTTCTATTCCCACCGCTCTGTTGAAATCACTGAGCTTCCTGCTTGTTAAATCCTAGAATTCTCATGCATTAGTCTTCTCTAATGAGAGTTTTCAGCTCCTTTAACTTTTCTGCAACATTTGAAACTGTCCATCACTCCAGGCTCAATGGATGGATGCCTTCCTCATCCTTGGATTTCCATGACATCCCTTTCTCTGGGTGTACCTCCTACTCCTCTGACTGATCCTTCCTGGCCACCTGGCCACCTTCACTTCTCCTTCCCCCTTCCATTTGTTATTTTCTCTGGTTGCCTTTTGCTATATATACATATATATATATATATATATATATATATATATATACACACACACACACACACACACACATATATATATGTATATATATATATATACACACACACACATATATGTATATATATATATATATATATATATATATATATATATATATATATATATATATAAAAAATTCATTTATTTCCAAGATTTCACTTGTTACCTCTATGGGGAAAACTCCCAATGTTGCTTCTCTAGCTTTGGTCTTTTCTCTGAGTACCAAACCTAATAATACCCACCTGCTTTTTGGACACAATTCTTCCATAATTTCTCTTGTATCTATTCCCTCTTTTCCAATTCCTGTGCCATACTCCCAGTTCCGGGCCTCAGTACTTCTCACCTTGACTACTGTCCACTGGGAGGCAGTGTGGTATAGTGAAAAAGGACTGGTTTTGGAGACTGGTAACCTGGGTTCGATTCTTAGCACAGGTACTCCCTACTTGTGTGATCTTAGGTAAGTAACGTAATGTCTCTGAGCTTCATTTTCCTCCTCTATAAAATGGTCTTATGCTGGATAGCCTCTAAAGTCCCCCCTAGTTCTAAATCGATGATCTTATGCGACGCCTCACAACTGGTCTCCTTGCTTCCATTCTACCCCTTCTTTCATCCACCTTCTCTCTGATGCCAAAGTAATATTTCTAGTACATAAGACTTCAAATGTCATTCCTATATTGAAAATTCTTCAATTCTATATGGCATAAAGTACACAATTCTATCACATCATTGCTGGGCTTCCAAAATATGACTTTCACCTCTCTCTCTCCACACTTCTTTCACCTATTCCTCTTTATGCAATCTGCTTCTGACCAATGGAACTACTATCTAGTTCCTAAATTAGCTGTGTCTGAAATGCGTTCCCTTCACATCTGTGCCAGATGACATCTCCTTCATTCTAGATTCTATTAAGTATCCATTTCTCCAGAAATCCTTATCCAATGTCTCCAGTGGGAAGTGCCCTCTCCTCCTTCCCATCCTCTCATTTATCCTCTATGCACCCTATCATAGACTGACTTTCATTTATGTAGGTGCCTCTCATTCTCCTGAGCATCTGATAGATTCCAGAGGACAGAAATGGTGTTTTCTTTTCTCTTTGGATCGCTAAGCATAGTACCCTACATATTGTGAAATGCTTAAAAATGTTTCTGGAACAAAATGGAATTAGTTTACTGGACATCTGCAGGATGTCCTGCCTCTATCTTAAACTCAACATGTGTAGAGTAGTACTCATTATCTTCCCCTCCCCTTAATTCATCCTCCTTCTTTCTTCCTTTCTGTTGATAGCACCCTCTTCTTGAGACTTATCTGATTCTCTCTTGTACTACCCTATCATATTCAATCTGAGTAAGTCTAATGTATTTCTTAAATCGGTCCCTTCTTCTTGTATGAAATGATACAGACTGAAGAACAAGGTAGATAATAGCATTATTAAAAAATTTAAAGGGCTGCTAGGTGGCACAGTGGATAGAGCATGGACCCTGAAGTTAAGAGGACCTGAGCTCAAATCAGATCTCAGACACTTAATTATTGCCTAGCTGTGTGACCTTGGGCAAGTCACTTAACCCCATTGCCTTTCCCCCCAAAAAAAGCAATTAAAAAAAAAGATGGAAGAGCTCTGATCAACATTAAGACTAACCACAGTTCTCTAGGGTCAATGATGCAGCACATCATTGACATTGTTCAGTTCTGTTTGACTTTTGATGACCCTATTTGGGGTTTCCTTGGCAAAAATACTAAAGTGGCTTGCCATTTTTACTCCAGCTCATTTTAGATGAGTAAACTGAGGTAAACTGGGTCAAGTGAATTGCCCAAGATTACAAAGCCAATAAGTGAGTCTGGATTTGAATTCAAGTTTTCCTGACTCCAGGACCAATGCTCTATCTCCTGTGCCACACAGTTGAAGCATATTAACTACCTCCTGGCAAAGAGTGGTGATAGACTCAGGGTGCAGAATAAGATAAATATTTTTCATACAGTTAGTATTTCAATTTTTTGAATATGTATATTTGATATCAGGAGGTTTTTTCTTTCCATTTTTTTGAGAAAGGAAGACAGGAGTTAAGTCGAGTTACTAATAGAATTACTAAAATAAAAAAACTAAGTAAAGGTGGTCATTGCAGCATTTAAAATGCACAGAAGAGAACAGAAGGAAAGGCAGTAGGAAACAGACAAGCAGGTCAGCTTTGAAAACAACATGTTGAATTTATTATTTCCTTGAAAAGAAAAGCAAGCTGTAAGTAATAAAGTTCATGACTTCATATACAATTCTTTTCTTCTGTTCTACTTTGTATATGAAGGTGCTTGTCTTCTTTAGTGTTTATGAGCAGAATAAAAAAGAAATTTTAAAAGAAGAGCAAGAAAACCAATTGCTTTCACTCTTTACACTTACAGTGTCCCATCCTAATTCAAACTTTCCCTTGACAGTCTCATGAGACTCCCAACTGGCTTTCCCATCCTAGGTCTCCAGACTTCCCCTCTCCATTTTTATCAGATAATTCTGCTAATATAAATGTCACTTTACTAGTTGCAAAAAATGGAAGATTGTGGAATACAAACCA
Source organism: Macrotis lagotis (assembly GCF_037893015.1). Taxonomy (NCBI): domain Eukaryota; kingdom Metazoa; phylum Chordata; class Mammalia; order Peramelemorphia; family Peramelidae; genus Macrotis; species Macrotis lagotis. The sequence continues at coordinate 61,271,060 of NC_133664.1, read as the reverse complement.
TTAGCCAGGGAGCTAATATTAAAGGCATTATTGGTCATTATTCAGAAAATATAATATTAGTAATCACTAGTATTTGTAATACACTTTAAGACTAATGCTTGGCTAGTCTGTGGGTATCTGAGGACAGTTTTTGTGATTCCAGGTTCTTTGCTCTACTCATTGTATCATTTAACTGCCTCAAAGACAGCCCTAATCACTGAGCCAGCATGTCTTCATTAAAAAACAGGTCATATAATATTAACCTCATTTCCATTTACTTCCAGGGTTACTAAACCAGTGCAGAGATTCTCAAACATTTTGGTCTCGGGATGTCTTTATACTCTTATTGAGGACCCCTCTAAGAAATGTATATGGGTTTTATATATAAATTTAAAAATAAAAATAAAAATATATTTTATAATAATATTTTTATAATAAAATATTTTAAAAATATAAATATAATATTATCTTATAGGATTATATATGATAGTATATATAATAAGTCTTACCTATAGTACAGATCAAATTATACCATATAGTATAACATATGTTAATAAAATAGTCATCATATATTAATTATACCAAACATTATTTTATATTAATATGTATTAATTAATATATTGATTTAATTATATTATTAATATAAATTAGAAATTAAACATTATTATTATTATTAAATTTTTGTTTTATTATTAAAATAACTTTAACTTAATGAATCCCCTTAAAAAGGGCCCTTTGAAAGTCCCTGGCCCAGACTTTGAGAACCACTGGAAAAGCAGATGAGTAGAATGCTATAGACATGGCAGACCTAGATTCAGCAAAGCATTTGACAAAATGTGTCATGCTCTCCTTTGTAGACAAGATCAAGAGATATGGGTTAGAAAACAGTACAGATGAATTCAGAACTAATCAAATAACCAATCGACAAGGTCATCATAAGTAGGTAATGTCAACTTAGAGGGTGGTCTCTAATGGAGCACTTTGGGAATCTATTTTGGGCCCCGTACTATTTAAATTGCTTTTATTTTAATCAAAGATTTGGATGAAAATACACGTGGAATTTTTATCATTTTGTAAATGATACAAAGCTTAGTGAGAGGGGCGGCTAGGTGGCGTAGTGGATAAAGCACTGGCCCTGGAGTCAGGAGTACCTGGGTTCAAATACCGTCTCAGACACTTAATAATTACCAAGCTGTGTGGCCTCGGGCAAGCCACTTAACCCCATTTGCCTTGCAAAAAAAAAAAACCCTAAAAAAAAAAGCTTAGTGAGACCAAATATTTGATCAATATTCAAAAATATCTTTAGAGGATAGAATGATGGGCCAAATCTACTAAATTAATAAAATTTAATGGAAATAAATATAAATAAAGCCCCATCCTTGAATGAAAAAGATCAACTTTATAAGAATATGTTGCCATCTAAAATTATTTAACATGTATTAAGGGATTAATATGTATGCAGCTCTATTATAGTTACTAGGGAAAACAAAACCCCAAAATGGAAAAGTTTATATCCTGGGAAGTCTACATTCTTCTGGTCATGAAAAGGGGAATACAATTTATGTAAAAATAAGTAAATGTGATTTATTATGTATATTTATATATGCATCCATACATTCACACATATAGAAATAGAGAGATGGAGATAGAGAGAGATAGAGATATAGAGATTTAGATGATGTATAGATAATTTGAGGAGGGAGACACTATAATCAACTGAGGCAGTTTAGGAAGGAATTCCTATAGGAAGTGATATCTGAGCAGAATTTGGAAGGCACTAAGGATTTTAAAGGAAATTCTAAAAGGAAGAGGAAGTAAATTCCAGACATAGGAGACAACAACTTGTATGAAAGCAAGGAGATGGAAAATGGAATGTCAAGGTCAGGGAATGACTAGCAGGACTTGGTTGGAATGTAGTCAGCTTGAATCTGGAAAAGTTGGTGGGAGCCAGATTTTTTTTGGGGGGGTGCTTCAGATGCCAAACTGAGAAATACACATTTTATCCCAGAGTCAATGGGGAGTCATGGAAGATTTGGGGGGAGAGGTCAGAATTATGTTTTGGAACTGTGTTTTGGGAGCATAGTCAGAACTATGTTTTGGAAATGTAATTGGTAGCTGTAGGGAGGCTGGGTTAGAAAGGGAAGAGATTGGAAACAATTGTATCACAAAGGTTTTCAAAATATGATCTAAAGGAATAGAGTATAAAGTAGGTTGAGTAGGAGTTAGTGACTAACGAAAAAAATTTAAATAATAAAAGATGGAGGGAGTGGATCACAGAAACACAGAAAATCTGTAGGAGGTGGAACCACATCAAACCAGGAGTATGAACTTGATAGAGGCCAGGACCACAGCTGAAGCTACTGGGGAAGGCAGGGATGCTGCCTCTGACCAGCCTAGATTGTGTCTCATTATGTGTTTGCATTAAAACCTAAGGACTTGCGTTCAGGGAGGACCTGCCCCAAATCCCATCGGCCTGGTCAATGATGCTAAAGCCATTTGACAGATTCCCCTCCTCTATGTCTCTTAAGCTGAAACTTTTTTTCTTTCTTCAGTCTGACCGAGGCAAGACTGAGGATTTATAGATGTTTTTATTCTCTTTGATCTGTAAACAGATGAACAGGAAATGACTGGAGAATTGTGACATTTTAGGTGAATGAGTCAACCATGAATGCATCCACTGAGGTTAACCAGTCCAATGATCTGAATCAGCAACATTTTCCACTTAAGTCCAAATCATATAACATATGTGCCAGGGAGGCTAGGAGGTGAGGGCGTCAGAGGAGAGAAGCCACAGGGGAAACTATGGACATGTTTATGTAACCGGTTCAATCTTCCCTTCAAAGCAAGTTTGGTGTGAATAGTAGTCTCCCTGCCTGTCTCTCCTGCATCATGGATGTGATTCCAGATTCAGAGGTCATTCATTTATTATTAGACGGGGGGAGCGGGGGGGAGGGCAGAAGAGAATAATCATGAATGCTTATTTATGTATAAACACACATATGTATATATATATATATATATATAATATGTCCTTCTCTAAGAAATAATATAAATTCCATAAGAGAAAGGACTATTTCATTTTTGCTTTTTTATCCTTATCACTGAGTACAATAACTACCACATAGTAGGTGCTTAAAAAATAATCAACCAGGTCTGGACAAGAAAGAGCAAAAGCATTTCTTAAACTCCTATTATGTGCTAAGAACTGTGTTAAATATTTCATGGATCCTCATAACAATTGGGTGAGGTGGGTACTATTACAGGTTAAGAAAACAGAAGCTAAATAAATTTGTTTAGGATCTCTCAGCTAGGAGTATCTGAGGCTGGATTTTTCCTTAGGCCTTTTTATCTCCAGATCTAGAACTCTATCCATTACCTGGCTGCCTCTAGTAGTCAAGAAGGTCTGAGTTCCAATCCCACAACTGTCATTAACTTGATGGAAAATGGCTAGAACTGACTCCCTTCCCAATAACAAGGGTTCTTAACCTGGATTCTCAACTCTTAGAGGTCCATGGATAGATTCGGGGTGGGGGGGGGGATGAACTCAGAGAGGGACAAAAGACAACATCTTTAATATAATTGGTTTCCCTTTTTAGCCCCATGTGTTTGATTTTATGAATTTAAAAATATTATTCTGAGAAGAGGTCCATAGGTTTCATCAGATTGTTGAAGTAGTCTATGACCCAGAGGAAGGAAGGAAGGAAGAAGGAAGGAAGGAGAAAAGGAAAAAAGAAAGGAAGGAGGAAAGAAATAAAAAGGAAGGAAGGAGGGAGGAAAGGAAAGAAGGAATGAAGGAGGGAGGGAAGGAAGGAGAGAGGGAAGGAAGGAAGAAAGGAAGAAAAAAGGAAGGAAGGGGGAAAAAGGGGAAAAAGGAAGGAAGGAATCAAAGATTTCTTAAACACCTCTCATAGACCAGGCATTATGATAAGTGCTTCCCAAATATCTCATTTGACATGGGATTTACTTCTAATGCTAAGTGCTACTTTTAATGTAATGTAGTTGTCAAAGGCTAGACTTCGTACCAAGGTAGATATGAGAAAGAAATGCCAAATGCAAACCCCCAGTGGAGAGACAAAAGGCCAAACAGGTGAACAAATGCATCAGGCAGGAAAACAGAACCTGCCGTAGTTGTAAAGGTTAATGGAATTGCAAGTAAGGGGGAGATTTCAGTGACCCGGTTTTGTTCTGGTCCCACAAAGCAGTGCCATCTTGTTGCTGCTGGCACTCTGCCTCCCTTCTCTATCCTTCCCAGGTCTTCCTCCCCACCCCAGTCTGAATAGAAGTAGTTCTGGGGCAAATTGAATTGGCCTTCGATTCAGAGGGTTCATGGGAGAGCCCAGCTCCCAACCTCGGCTGCTTTCATATCTAGACATCAGACAATAGGGCAGGATAATACTGGGCCTGCTTCCTCCAAACCAGTTAACAATCCAAGTTGAAGGCAATAGTATGAATGGGGAAATAGAGAACTTCTTGACCTAGTAGAGTGTCAGGAAAGACTTTTCTTCTCTTTGTGGTTTGGAGCATATTTGGAGTTTGCTTTAAGGAGAAAGAAATGAAGACTCAAGATTATTGTCATAGCTATTAATTCTTTATAGTCATAACTTAAAGTTTCTTTGTTATTAAAAACGAGAAGCTTCCTCTCTAACAAAGCAAACTGGCAAGAGTTTGGCACTTTAGTACTGGACTTGGAGTGGGAAGGTCTGAGATAGAATCCAGCCTCAGATAGGCTGGCTTTGTACTTAACTTGTTTGGCCCCATTTCCTCATCTGTAAAATAGGGAAAATAATAGACCCTAACTCCCAGGGTTGTTGTGAAGATCAAATGAAATAATATTTGTAAAGCACTTGGCACATTGTAGGCCTTTAATATGTATTTAATTCCTCCCCCCCCCCCACTTCACAGGGATGCTTAAGTAGGGAGAGAGATAATAATTGTATTAGTAAACAGCTATATAAATGTTAAGTATTCTTATTGTCATAGAGAACTGCTGGAGATCATTGAGAGATTTGCCTAGGGTTACACAGCTAGTATGTCAAAGGACTCAAGTCCAGGTTTCCTGAATCCAAGACCATCTCTTTATCCACTAGGCTTTGCTGCTTCTCACTGTGAGACAAATAAGCATAAAGTTCTCGTCCTGGAGTCAGAAAGACTTGAGTTAAAATCCAACCTCAGATACTTCCTAGTTGTGTGAAGCTAAGCAAATTAATCTCCTTCTGTCTCAGATTCCTTAAATAGGAATCAAGTCCTCTTCTTTGTGTCTTTTATTATAGATCATGTGGTACAGTATGTATTTATAAATGAATCAATGAATAAATTAATGAGCTTCTAAATGATCATTTTACTGATTTAACAGGTAAAGACAACAAAACTCAGAAACCATAAGTAACTTGGCAGCTTAACCAGTGGGTAAAATCCCAGAGTAGGATTGCTGTGGTGATCACCTCTGCTTTCAGGGAAAAATCTGTCTTGCCCATGGATATTGGAGTAGAGGGCCTTGTCTAGAAGGGCCTAAAGGAGTAGCTGAAAGAGTTGGAATAAGGCAGTCTAGAGCTGCATATATAGCTAGATAAAGGAGAGGAAAAAAAGATGAGAGAGAGACAGAGATAGAGACAGAGACAGAGAGACAGAGACAGAGACAGAGGGAGAAAGATGAGAGCAGAAGACAAAGACAGAAAAAGATGGAGGCAGAGAGACAGAGATAGACACACACAGAGGTAAAGACAGAGATAGAGGGACAACAATAAAAAGAAAAAGAGAAATAAAGATAGAGACAGAATGCTTTAAAAAAAAGGACCAGAAAACCCTGGCTAATATACAGATTATCCTTTTATCTAATGAAGCTAATTAGGTAATGGAGCTTAGAAATATCAATTATAGTGTTAGCTAACCTTTATATAGTGTGTTATGGTTTACATTGAATTTTTCAAACATTATTTCAGATATTCGCATCCAACATCTCTAAACCAATATTGAAAAATTAAACACATGGTTCTGGCAGAAAAACTCTGTGGAAATCAAAGTCATTTTACATATATTAGTTGGTAAAAAAAATTGGAAAAGTAGGAGACCCACACTGCTCTGGCATCAAATTTAGCAAAGGAAGGAGTTCTTAACGTTTTTGCCTGTCAAGTCTGGTAAAGTTTATCAAGTCTTTCTCAGCATCATGTTTTTAAAAGTATATGGAAATTGACTGAAACCATGAATTATATTGAAATACAGTGTCAAAATATTTTTAAACCAAATCATCAACCCCAAATTAAGAACCTTTGCTCTGCAACTTAGACTGGAGCCCAAAGTTACAAAACTATACATACAAATTGGCCTAGTGATACTGGATCAAAGAAACAGAACAAAGAAAGAGGAAAGGGATGTTTATATGAATCAGTCAATTTACTATATAACCTATTGTATACATAAGACACTGTATTAAGATCTAAAAAGAAAGATCCCTACGGTCAAAAAAAATCCCATTTGAATGGGGTAGGTGGTTGTTCTTTTTTTCTCAAAGAGGACCAAAATGACATCACTCTGTTGGACTCAAGTTACAATGTGGCCAACTGTAGCTGCTGAGATCAATATAAGCTTGGATTGTTCTGCCACAGGTTGAGCCCAAATAGTGGGGTGTATACACCACACGTAAACAATAATGTACAAACAAAATATATACAGAGTACTCTTAGAAGGTGGGTTTAGTGCTGTTTGACCTTCATTCTCAGAAGACCATGAAATCAAGGGACAATGAGAAATCAAGGAGATAATGCCATGACATGCAGGTGAATTGGATTTAGGTAAGAGTATGCAAAGTCACCAGTCTCACTTTCTTCTCAGGAGCCCATCTGGGTCCAGGGTCTATATATGAATCAGGATGACTGGAGATGACCGTGGATGTAAGGAGAGATGTTTTCCAATCAGTGAGAGCCAGTGATTTGAGACAAAGCATGATGCTTAAAAAAAAATCTAACCTGTTAACCCCTGTGTGATTTTTGGTAATCAAAATTCACATTCCTTTGAAGGTAGACAGAGAGAGTGAAAGGGGAAGAAGAAAGAAAGAAAAGAAAGAAAGAAAGAAAGAAAGAAAGAAAGAAAGAAAGAAAGAAAGAAAGAAAGAAAGAAAGAAAGAAAGAGAGGGAAGAAGGAAGGAAGGAAGGAAGGAAGGAAGGAAGGAAGGAAGGAAGGAAGGAAGGAAGGAAGGAAGGAAGGAAGGAAGGAAGGGAGGGAGGGAGGGAGGGAGGGAGGGAGGGAAAAAAAGGAAGGAGGGAAGGAAAGAGGGCAAGAAGGAGGGAAGGAATGAAGAAAATGAGCATTTATTAAGAATCGGCTATGTGCCAGGGAATGCCCTATAAAGCAAACCTAGAAAATTTGAGAGGGAACAGATAATTTAGGACTTTGAAAGTCAAAAGAAAGAATTTTATAATTAAAAAGGAAAAGCTACTAGAACTAGGGGCAAACTTGACAGCTTGAGTCCGGTAACCTATTTGGTTCAGGTTTGATACTGGGATGAAATGAGGCACATGTAGGTGCAGTTATTAAAAAAATCTTTCCTAAACCCTAATATAGCAATGATTACAACAAGAATACTTACCTTCTGGGGGTTTGATGTCCCTCATCTTCATATGGAAACTAACCAGTTCTGATCCAGTGTGATGATGCTTGTCCACTTCAGACATCCTGGGACCTGATTCAGTAATGAGCAGAGGGGTTATGCCCTTAGGTGCTGAAGAAGCCTAAGGTCACCAGGGAACTACATCTAGGGAGGCACAGTTCTTGTGCAAGTCATTCTCTCCTTCAACCCAAACCTTATGCCCAGAGAAGAGATTTAACCTGCAAACTTACTGTTCCATATTCTGGAGGGACCAAATGTCTATTTGACTTCAGCATTTTGTTTCCATTTTTCCAGAAATCTAATGAAAAGATTTTTGGACTTTGAGGCAGAAGATATCAAGGTAAACCATCCTGCCTCTCTTTTCTCTGGCTACCCCTAAAGCCAACTCCATCAACTGACTTCCTGGGCTTCTTGTAATAAAAAATCTCATTTTTATAAGAAGCTTTTTCCAACTTCTTTTGAATCCAGGGCCTTTTCTCTGTCAAGTATTTCCTATTTAACTTGTATATACCTTGCTTTATATATATTTGATTGTATATTGTCTCTCCCATTAGATTGTAAGTTCCTTGAAGTGTCTTTTACTTCTTTTTTGTATTATCAGCACTTAGATGGCACATAATAGGCATTTAATAAAAGTTTATTGATAGATTTTATTTCTTAAATCCTGCTTCTGAGATTTACTGGTTGGAAGATAATGGACAAGTCATTTAGCCCTTCAGAGTTTCATTTTTTTTTCATTTGGATGATAATACATCACAGTGATCAGAGTACTGACCTCATCTAGCAGACTGGGTCTTAAATTAAAAAAAAATTAGAGATTTTGAAAGAGTCATAAGAATGTTCATTTTATTAGCATAAAATTGATGATGCATTTTTCAATTCAAATATTTAGCATTTTCCAAGATGGTGCAGTGGGTAGAGCACTGGTTCTGAAGTCAGGAGAATCTGAGTTCAAATCCTCTCTCAAGCACTTACTAGCTGAGTGGTCTTGGGTAAGTCACTTAACCCTGAAGGCCTCAAATCCATGGTTATCTCAAGTCTTGATTCATATCTGACCACTGGACCCAGATGGTTTCTGAATATAAAGTAAGATAACTTATCACAGCAACCTCCTCATTCAAATCCAAATTATGTGTATGTCATAGCATCACCAACCTGATGTCACAGTCTTCTTCAAGAACTAAGGACAGGAGCGGCTAGGTGGTATAGTGGATAAAGCACCAGCCCTGGAGTCAGGAGTACCTGGGTTCAAATCCAGTCTCAGACACTTATTTAATTACCTAGCTGTGTGGCCTTGGGCAAACCACTTAACCCCATTTGCCTTGCAAAAACCTAAAAAAAAAAAGAACTAAGGACAAAAAAAATCATCATCACATACTATCATACATACACAATCTCTCAGAAAGGTCATCTCTAACACATGCCTCCACTTTCTTCCTGGACATTTTGGTTTCTGACCTTAATATCTTCCAGTAAAACTGCTCTCTCCTCAGTTGTCAAATCCACTTGTCTTTCCTCAATTCATATTCTCTCCCACCTCTCTGCAGCCTTTGATATTATTGATTACTCCCTTGATACTTTTCTTCTCACTAGGTTTTTGAGAAACTACTCCCTCCCAGTTTTCCTCCCATCTGACTGCTCCTTTTCTGTTTCCTGTGTTGGAATTTCCTCCAAGTCATGCCCTCTGATCATAGATGTCCCTCAGGGTTCTGTCCTGGGCCCTCTTCTCTCCTCCCTCTGTGCAGGCATACCTCAGAAATATTGTGGGTTTAGTGCCAGACCAATGCAATGGAGCAAATAATCAAAATAAAGCAAGTCACACAAACTTTTTGGTTTCCCAATGACAAGTTATGCATGATGTTGTAGTCAACTATATTAAGAGTGTAATGAAATTCTGTGTGAAGAACAATGTATATACCTTAACTTAAAAAAAAGCTCTATTGCTAAAAACAGTGCTAACCCTCATCAGAGCCTTCAGAGGGTAGCAGTCTTTTTGCTAGTAAAGGGTCTTGCCTCTATTTGATGTTGATGACTACTGACTGATCAGGATGATGGTTGCAGAAGGTTGGGATGGATGTGGCAGTCTCTTTAAATAAGACAATAATGAAGTCTGCCACTTCATTGACTCTTTCTTTCACTTGAACACTTAGAGGTCATTGTATACCATTAATTGGCCTAATTTCAATATTGTTGTGTCTCTGAGAATGGGAAAGCCCAAGGAGAAATGGGGAATGGCAGGTCAGTGGAGCAGTCAGAATAGATACAACATTTATTGATCAAGTTCTCTGGTTTATATGGGTGCAGTTTGTGGTGCCCCCAAACAATTACAATTGTAATATTACAATCACTCATCATATATCACCATAACAGACAGAATAATGAAAATATTTGAAATATTTCAAGAGTTACCAAAATGTGACACAGAAATGCAGTATGGGCACATGGTGATGGGAAAACAATGGCAAAACTTGATTGATACAGAGCTGCCACCAATCTTCAATTTATAAAATAATACAATACAATGAAAGTTCGATAAAACAAGGAATGCGTGCATCACATCATTTAGTGATCTAATCAGCTCATATGGATTTATCATCTCTATGGCTGCTGTTATTCAGTCTTGTCTGACTCTTCATAAACTCCTTTTAGGTTGTTTGTTTTGTTTTGTCAAAAATACTGGAAGTAGTTTACTAATTGCTTTTCCAGCTCATTTGACAGATAAGAAAACTGAGGCAAACAGGGTTGAGTGTTGCCAAGGTCAAATAGTTAGTGTCAGAGGCTGGAATTGAACTTAGGTCTTCCTGATTCCAGGATCAACTCTTTATCCATTGCTCCAAAATCAATCTTATCTTGTTCCAATCTCCCTGCTGACCTCCAGTCTCAATTCTCCAACTGCCTTTCAGGCATCTTGAACTAGATCTCCAATACACATCTTCAATTCAACATGTCAAAAAACATGTTTCTCTCCCCACCTTCTCCTCCCAGCCCCCCCCCAGTTAAACCCTGCTTCCCTCCTACCTTTCCTATTTTTGCAAAGATCAATACCATCCTCCTAGACCCTCGGGCTCACAATCTAAGAGTCATCTTAGTGTCCTCACTATCTCTCACCCCTCATATCCAAGCCATGGATTTCATCTTTGCAACATCTCTCAATTTGTCCCTTTTCCCCCCCTGACACTTCTACTACCCTGATACAGTTCCTTATCATCTTACTATATCTGTGCTATTGCAATAATCTGCTGGTATAATAACCTTTCTGCCTCAAGTCTCTATAACCCATCCTCCATTCATCCACTAAAGTGATTGTACTAAAGTACAGGCTCATGTCACTCCCCTTACTCAATAAACTCCAATGGCTCCCTATTGCCTCTCTATTTGGCTTTCAAAGTCCTTCTTAACCTAGTCCTCTCCTCTACTTCTCACATCATGCTTCCATATGCCCTTCATTCTATTGACACTGACCTTCTGGCTATTCCATAAACAAGATACTCCATTTCTGGACTCTGGACATTTTCTCTGGTTGTACCACATGCCCTCCTCTATTCCACCTATTGATCTTCCTAACTTCCTTTAGGTTCCAAAATAAAATATCTTCTTTTACCAGAAGCCTTCCCCAATTGTTCTTAATTCAAATTCTTTCTTATTAATACTGTGTATAGTTTGTTCAGTATTTATTTCTTTTCCTGTTATCTCTCCTATTAGATTGTGAGGGCAAGAACTATCCTTTGCCTCTTCTTGAATCCCTAGTCCCTGGAACATAGTAAGCACTTAATAAATGTTTATTTATTGATTGATTTTATCTTTGATATTATTTTTTGTCTTATATCTCCAACATCTAGAACAGCACCTGGTACGTAGGAGGTGCTTAATAAATAATTGTTGATTCTGTGGATCCAAACACAATGGTAATAGCATGACGAGGAAGGACTATAACCTTTATGTAGGTTTGATTCTAGATGAACAACCTGGGCAGAGAGGAAGGAGAAATAGGCACAAACACAAGTAATATTGTCAGACATCAGCATAAAATGAAACAAAGATTTCTTTTTCTTGAGCAAGAGTTTTATTAAGTTGTTAAAAGAATTAAATGTCTCACAGGTTTTGAATTCTATTTTAAAACTGAATTTCATTTGAATCAAATTTTAAGTATACCCTATTATGAGAATTTCCTTTTTTGCTTTCTCCCTAAAGACCCAGAAAATATTTTTGCAGAATATGGAAATTGTAATTCTGTAATTTGTTTTTTTAAAAGTTAGTTACTGATGCTATTCTAAGATTTCTTCAAAACAAAAATATGGTTTCTTTGATTTTTATAAATTGATACCTTAAAGAAGTCCTGAGATCAAATCCCAACCCTACCATTTATTACCCCAGGTTTTTCACTTATATAATGAGATGGTTGAACTCAGATCATATCTGAGATTCCTTTCCTGATATAAATCTATAAGTTAACAAGTATTTTTAAGTCATAACTATATGTTAGGCATTATACTAACAGCAAAGGATTCAAAGACAGCACACATTCTAAAAGAGAGACAACATAAATAACAAAGTAAATACAAAATATAAATACTATATATATAGATAGTAATATCAGAGGACAACAGGATGGAGGGATGGGTATAGAGAAGGGAATATTTGAATAGAGACATTGAATGAGGCCAGTGGAGTTAGGAGATAGAAATGAGAAGAAAGAACATTTTCAGGTTTAGAGAGAAAATTCAGTAAAAAGACATTTTTTTCAGTGATGGAATACCATGTCCAAGAAACAAGGAGACCAGTGTTGTTGGACTGTAGGGTGCATAATGGGGAATGATTAAAAGTGTCCAGGTTGATAGACTTTAAAAGTCAAACAAAAGATTTTAAATTTAATCCTAGAAGTAACAGGGAGGCATTGATATTTATTGAGCATAAGGGTGACATGGTCAGAATTGAACTTTATAAAATTCCTTTTGACTTACATGAACTGATACAAAGTGAAATGAGCAGAACCAGGAGAACATTGTACACAGTGACAGTAACATTGGACAATGATCAACTATGATCAATTTAACTCTTCTCAGCAATACAATGATCCAAGATAATTCCAAAAGACTTATGATGGAAAAAGCTATCCAGAGAAATCTAAATGCAAATCAAAGCTGCATTTTCAAACTAATTTCACTTACTTTTTTGTAGTTTTTTCCTTTTGTTATTTTTCTTTTGCAACATAACTAATATGAAAATATGTTTTACATGCTTGAATATATATATATATATATATATACACATAAACTTTATCAAATTGCTTACTGTCTTAAGGAAGACAGGGAGGAAAGGGGAGGAAATACTGAAATTTTCATATTAAAAAGTGAATGTTAAAAATTGCCTAATTGTATTTACATGTAATTGGGAAAAAATAAAATACTATTTAAAAGTGGGGGGAAAGGAAATTCCTTGTAACAATTGAAAAGGATGAATTAAAATGTGAAGGGACCAATCTATTGCAATTGCCCTGGCAAGAGGAGATGAAAGCATGCTCTAAAGCAGCAGATGCAGCAATGGAGAAAGGGGACACACACATGAGAAAGACTGGGGAGGAAGAAATAACAAGATTACAAAATGAGTTTCAACATCAACCTGAAATATCGAATTCTCAAGACAAGACTATCAAATATCTTCTCACTTTTAAAAAAACAAGACACCCACTATTGGAAAACACTATTACCCATCATAAAGGAATTGATTAGCTGATAAATAGACTTCAGATTAAATCTTAAAACATCTCTAATCATATATATATATATATATATATATATATCCTTTGACATTAATACTTCAAATGTACATATATATATAATTTCAAAATTTCAGTCTTTCTTTTGACCTATTAGTTTTATCACCAATTGCATATAATTATGAGTCTCATTTCAATTGATTTAAACAACAGCAAAGATATCAGCCTTAATTAAATAATTTTCCAAATATGATATGGTGACCTTTTTAGCAGTATAATCTATAGCCCTTAAGCCCCAACTGTTGCCCAAATTTATCTTAATCAGCATTGACCACTTGAAAATAACAAAGAAAAATCCTTCATTCTTTCAAGGTTAGACTAAACTTGACATCTAAGATTGGAGAGAGCCTCACTTAGGAATTTAAGGTCAAAGCAATCAGATGAAACATCATTTTTCTTTTATTTTTCTTTTTAAACTCAATTCCTCTCCTTCTTGACCTATCTTTTTTAAGAAAAGAGGTAGATGGGACATGTGTACGTAGTATACCCAAGTGACAAATAGAAGCGATAGAAGGCTTTTCTCCCAAGTAGAGTTTTCAGTATCCTTAACATTATTGAATGACAAAAGTTATTAAATACCTAACTCTGATTTAAATGACTTTAACTATTATAGTCTCAAGTAACACAAAATGAATCCATGATTGTGGCTTAGTCCTGTGGTTCACATAACCCTATGTTGATGGAGTTGCACCTAGCTCAAGCAGCTGCAGATTTTTGTCCAAAATTGATTTCCTATTTTCTTCCCTCAACTCTTTTAAAAAAAAATTATTGATGTCTACTTTTTCTCCATAGTCATTTCCTAGTATTCTTCCCCTTAACCCTCCAACTAATGAAACAACCATTCCTGATAATATATCCAACATCCCATACCTATTATCCCTAGCTTTTTTACTCTTCTGTTCTTTAGGACCAAGATTAATCATTCCAAGTAATTTGATTTTGGCTTCTTTTTTATTTAGCTTCCTTTCAATACTGTTATCCATATATGGATTATTCTACTCCTTTAACTTATTTCAATCCCCATCTGTTTCTTTAGGTCTTGTCACATGTCTCTGAATTTCCAATATTCATCATTTCTTATAGCACAATAAAATTCCATGATATTTATACATTGTGCCCTGGTCTATTCAATCATTCTCCCAATCCACAAATTATTTTGTTTACAGTTTTTTACTACCTATCACAAAAAGAGCTGCCACGAACAGATGGGTGAATATTGGACCTTTGGGTGTATATGGGACCTTTCTAGCTTTAAAAGTTAGTCTTCGCTGTGCTGTAAAGTTACTCATTATGACCCCATCATGTGTGGCTAAAACCCTCCCTTCATTACATACAATCCAATATGAATGTAGAAGGGATGGGTCATATAAAATTAGAAGTTGATTAAGAGGATAATTCTTAATCCATCTGCTAATGATTCTTCCTTAGAGATGACACAATACAGTAAATTCCTGCCTCAGACACTTACTAGCTATATGACCCTGACTAAATCACTTAATGGCTCTGTCACTGTTTCCCTAATTGTAAAGTGAGGAAGAAGGAGACTCATCATGTGGAAGGACAAGAAGCCAGATCGCCCTGACTTGGAGGTCACTTCTCTCTCCACCATAATGAGCTCTATCCCCTTTGATTTAGCCTCTCATGGCTAAGTATTTAAAATATCTTAAAGAACAAAATTACTGGATAGAGCTCATGATAAAAATACATTGGTTTAAAAGTTCTTTTTTCCTGAGGCAGTTGGATGGTGCAATAGATAAAACACTGGAATTAAAATTGGGAAGATTCCATCTTCATGACTTCAAATCCTTCCTGAAATACTTACTGGCTATATGTATGATCCAGGCAAGTCATTTAATCTTGTTTGCCTCGGTTCTTATCTGGGGAAAGAAATGACAAACCACTCTAGTATCTTTCCTTTGCCAAGAAAACTCCAAAATGAGAGTACAAAGAGTAGGACATGACTGAACAACAAAAATTTTTTTCTCAATTATGGAAAGATTAAAATAACTGATTCATGCAATCATAATTCAACATGTCACCATTCATCTCAGATAGAAACTTGATTTACTGACAAGATCCCCAGAGAAGATGGTCAGTCTCTTAGGGTTATCCTTATAAATCTAGCTGAATGATAAAGTGGATAGGAAGAGTTCTAATTCTGCCTCAAATATTTAGGGGCTCTATTATCTTGAGTAGGCTATTGAGTTGGCTCTGTGCCTCAGTTTTCTCCTGGGTAAAATGATGACTTCTAAGGCCCTAACTAAATTGATGACCTAGAGTCACAGATAGTAATTGTCACAGACAGGATAAGATGAAAAGTAAGAAAAGAGTTGAAGGAAGAGGTTGGAAAAAAAAGACATGGAATAAATAGCTATGAGAAGAAACTAGAGAGATTTGGGGGTTGAAATGAAAGGGTACAAGAGCTGAGATTGCAAAGAGAGAATCACCATGCTTTGAGTCTTCAAGAAAGACATGGAGCAGGGCAGCTGGTTGGAGCAGTGGATAGAGCACCAGCCCTGGAGTCAGGAGGACCTGAGTTCAAATGCAGACTCAAGCACATAATAATTGTGTGATCTTGGACAACTCACTTAACCCCATTGCCTTGCAAAAAAACCAAAAACAAGAAAGACATGGAGCTTCTTCCTGCTTGTTCTTAACTGATGGTCAAGCTGAAATCTGGAAAAAGCAGGAGAATAAAAAACAAAAACTGAAGTTTTTGAAGAGGAAAATTTCCAGAATCAATGTCCATGAGAGAGATTTGTATTTCATCTCCTTGAGACACCCTCCTATCCAATCTGACATTACAATATTCCTATGAGAATGTTAGCTATTTCAAACTGGGGTGTATATTTTATTGTGTATCTCTCTCTCTCTCTCTCTCTCTCTCTCTCGTTATCTCCTCTCTATCTGCTAGATATTTACAAACTGGTTAATTTTTCTTTTAATAATTACTCCTATTCATTTGTTACCTTATAGTTTATGAAATTCTTTTCTCACGACACCTCTATGAAATAGAGCTGAGATTATACAGGCATTTTTTGCCCCATTTTACAAATGAGAAAACTAAGACTTAGGGAAGCAATTAGCTGAGTTTAGAGAAAGGGATAAATGCAAAAGATGTTGCCTGGATAGATGCAATAAGACATAGCAGTCTGCTTCTTAAATTTTGAAACTGGGATGCTGAAAGATGGTGGTGCCTTCAAAAGAAATAGGGCAGTTAAGAGGAGGGAAGGGTTGAGGAAGGGAAGGTGAATGTGCTCTGTTTGGGATATTTTGTGTTTGAGATGACCATGGGACAAACTTTACCAAAATGATAGCTAAAATGAGAGGTCACAAAGACAAATTCACATAGATTTTTGACTAGAATTAGTTTTATATTCTACAGATTATTTTCTTTTGTCTTTAAAATGTCCTTCAAGCATTCAATTAGTAACTATGTGCAAGATGATTTATAATCACAACCCAGAGAATACAGTCCCTCAAGGAGCTTAAATTCTATTGGAGAATACAACTTAGAAAATGATAAGAACACACATGAACATTTGGGAAGAGAGAAAACCCTGGAGTGTGGTGGGGGAACCAGAAAGGTTTACCTTAGGAAACGGCAGGATTCTAATGGATATTTCAGATATGAGGTACAGCAGAAGATAAATGGAAAATATGGGGAGCAGTAAATAGGTCAGTTTGACCAGGAGATAGAGCATGTGAAGGAAAACAAGATGAAACATCTGGAAAAGTAGACTGGAGGGGCATCTAGGTGCTGTAGTAGATAGATCACCTAGCCCTAGAGTCAGGAGATCCTGAGTTCAAATATGGTCTCAGACTTATACTGGTTATGTGACCCTGGATAAGTCAATTAACTCCATTGCTTCAAAAAAAATAGACTTGATTCATGTTTATTAGGGCAAGCAGGGGGATTAGCTGCATACTTAGCCACTGAAGGGGTTTTGGGGGTTTTTTAGGTTTTTGCAAAGCAAATGGGGTTAAGTGGCTTGCCTAGGGCCACACAGCTAGGTAATTATTAAGTGTCTGAGACCAGATTTGAACCCAGGTACTCCTGACTCCAGGGCCGGTACTTTATCCACTACACCACCTAGCCGTCCCAGGGTTTTTTTTTTAACCTGAAAACTCTGAACTCACAAATTTGGGAGACTTGAAGGATAATAGTGTCTTCAAAAGAAACAGACGCATTGGGGAAGATAAGTTCTGTTTTGAACATATTGAGGTGGAGATGCCTATGGGACAAGCTTTACAGAAGAGAACCAGAGTGCCTGGTATACAGTAGATATTTAATAAATGTTTATTGATTAACATCTGAAAGAAGTGTAAAATGAGAAAATAGAGGCAAAATGATAACTATTCATAAAAGTTTGACAAGCTGAAGTGAAAGACAGGATGGTAGCAGGACAGGGTGGATCAGGGAAGAGTTCTAAAGATGAAGAAGACCTTGTTGTGTTTGTGAACAGTAAGGGAACAGCCAGAGGAAAAAGACTGAGAATAGGAGAGAAGACTGAAAAATTGAAAATTGGCTGAAGGGGTAAGATACTGAAGGAGTTGATATTGGTTTTATTGCTACTTAATATGGCATATATGAATGATTTGTTTTCTTAGCCAGATTGCTTTGAAATTTGGAATAAATCTGATACTAATTTTATGTGCTCCCAACACAGTATATAGGCATATTTAATTAAAATTATTCAATCAAATTCATAGCCCATAGACATTGTTTTAAATGCCATATTACCAATATCAGTAAAATTTGCAGATGAATAGTAATTAAGTCATCTAAAATGTATCACCACATTTTGACATAAATTCTACTCCATTCAACTCGTTCCATTCCTAAACTGACTTTCTAAAATAAGTTCATTTTTTCTTGAGTTTAATTTTAAAGTTCAATCAATAATTGTGAATCTCATATGAACAAGGGTAAAAGAGGAGTTCCCAAGGGAAATGGAATAATTCAAGTCACCAGGGATAGGATCTGAACCTGTCATTTTATTGGTTTGGGAACTCCCAGGTGAGGAAAAACCCTCTACAAATGCATGATAACTCTGATAAAATTTACAATCTTAAAAGAGCTGTCTAGAGCACAGAGAGATTAATTGACCTGCCTATAGTCACATAACCAGTATATGTCAATTGGGACATCATCCAAGGCCATCCTGATATCAAACTGGCTTACTATCCACATTCCATACTGCTTCTCTGAAGCCATTAAATGAAGATATATCAGAAAATATTTTATCACCATGAAGAAATGGTCTTGCTGATGAAAAAATTGAGCAGATTTTCTTTTTAATTTTATTTATGTGGTTTTTAAAATGTAAAATAAATTTCATTTCACTAAGTATTTCATATCAAGTAGGGAGCTTCTATGCATATATTTTCCAAATCACAGATTCTCAACATAACAACAATCCTCCAGACACCAGGGAATAATTCATTACTTCCAGAAACACTCCTGCATAAAAATTAATTTATTGTTATTGGTTGAAAGAATGGCATGTGATATGAAAAAAATTTGTAAACACAAGGAGCTAGGATAGGGAATATATAATGGGAAATGAGCTAATTAACCTGCCAATCTCCACTGTCTATAAAGTGGGTTGTCTTTTGCTTTCCTAATCTTCCTCCTTAGCAGGGCAGCCTGGCAAAGTAGACAGAGAGCTGGCCACAAAATAAGAAGGATTTATGTTTGGGTTCCACCACTGACACCTCGATTTGTATCATCTTGGGCAAACTCAATGTTGGTTCTTGCCCTTCAGTATTGAAGATGACCAAAATGACATCATAATGTTTGAGACAAGTTATAGTGTGTCGGACTGTAGAGCAGATACAAGCTCAGAATGCTCTGCCGGAGTTCAGGCATAAAGTCCATGTGAACACCTTTGATGCTTACTCCAAATTTCTGAGGGCAAGCTAATAAACTTCTGCCATGAGCCTGGTGGGTCACTGCCACCCCAAACAGGTGACAACCCCTTCATCTCATTGATTGGTCTTCATACCCCAAGCTCTTTCTCATTAAAGTCCATCCTTCATTCAGCTTCCAACATGAACAAAAAAAACCAAAAATACATAATCATGTCACCTCCGTACTCAATAAATTCTTACTTCCAAATCAAATCCTGTTTGCCATTCAAAGCTCTTCATTATCTACCTTACACACACACACACACACACACACACAGACATACGTACATCCAAGTTTCTTACATCTTTCTGTCCTCCATGAACTCATTTCTCTAGTTTGTCACACAAAATACCTCCAATTCCTGCCTCCCTGAAATTTCATTCTTTAATTCCACAACTAGAATTCTCTCATTTTTGCTTCCTTCAAGTCCCAATTAAAATGCCAACTTGTTTCAGAAATCTTCCCTGATATTCTCTTAATCCTAGTGCCTTCCCTTTGCTGATTATCTCTAATCTAACCAGTAAAAATCTTGTTTTTTCATAGTTTGCGTTTTGTCTGTATTAGACTGTGAGGTCATTGAGAGCAGGATACTTTGGATCCTTAATAATCAATAGAATTTCTGGTACATGGTAGAAGCTTAACAGTTATGAACTGACTCTGTGTCCCTGGGTTACTAAGACAAGAAGTTGCCAAAGTAGCTATCTGTATTGTATTTGAAATCATAGGTCTGGAACAAAACAAATTTCCTTAAGAATTTAAATATATTGGTAGCATCATTACCAAGCCAATCTCCAACAGAAAATGAGTTTATCAAGAGAGATTTGGAGTGCAGAGACTCTGCCCCTGTCACTGAACCCTTTCCCAAACCTTACACCTACTATGGAAATATAGATCACTTCTGTCTCCCAGGATGGTGGTGAAGGAAGCTCTTTGTAAACTGTAACTGTGAACTATTCATACAACTCATTACTTTTATTAAAAAAAAACAAATAGTTCTGGGTCAAACTGATGAAACATTTATCCAAGGTCTGATTTTCCTTTCCAGTTCCTTTATTTAAAGTTTGCCTGCTGATGACCCAAAGATGAACAACACATGGCAGCCCTACTCCTGGAGGAGCTACCAAATTCTTTCCTAAGCAATGGGTCAAAGAATGGAAAGTTACTGATGGGGAATGCCAAAGAAGGTTCAAGAAAGAGATGAAATATTTAAATTACATATTTGCTGTCTGGGGAAAGGAAGTAGAGGTAACCACAAGAGAGCAAAAGAGACAGCTCAGAAGATACCCCGAGGCCCAGTTCAAAAGAAACTGGAAAGGAAATTGCTGCTGAGCAGCCAGAATGGCTGATGGTGAGGACAAAAAGCAAAGAGAATCCCAGAGTCTAAGAGTTAGAGCTGGAAACAGTGTCAGGTCCGCCATATTAGGGCTAAAGATGCCATACGGTCTTTGGGCTCTAGTGGAAGGCCCCTTGCCGTCTTTTCAACCACAGCTGATCATGGTGTTGTCACTTCTGGATATGAAATGAGACATCCAAATACATACATACTGCCCCCACCCAAAAAAAAAACACACTAATCCACAACCAACCAACCATCCAATCTAGCCTTTCACATAGGTTGAAAAACTTCCAGCCCAGGTTCCCTTTCGGCAGAGATGGGTAGTGCATTCACTGTGTGTTTAAGAGGGAGGGTTAGAGGTGATAAAAGAAGGGGAGGAATAACAATTGTATCCTTGTGCTTATATTGAATTTTTTACCAGAAGTCTTTCCCATAAAACAATTTATTTCAAACCCTGATAATTCACATTAATATACCAACTGCTGAACCACCACCTTTTTATAGGTGAATAGCTCAATAAAAGCTTCTGCTGTTCTTTAACCCTTATAGACATGAATTCTCTTTCCTTTTTATCAGGAAACCTAAGCTTTTTAAGTTTTTATGAAATGTGTTTTGAGAACTCACATGTAAAAATATGATTGCTCTTAGATCATTCTTCTTAGAAAACTTTCCTCAAGTGAATGGCACAAAGTGGATTGATTGGTTCATCAATTTGTCTACAGCACTTTTCTCCTTTATATCTTTAGGAATGTAGGGAAAGGAGAAAGATAAGAAATGGATCTTTCAATAAAGTGATTAAAATTCTAGTGGTTGTGGATAGATATTTTACTACTCTGCCAACAACAATACTATGGCTGCTTTTCTTATCAACTGGAGGCTTTTCTCAAAGGAGAGATCTCACATAATATGGCATCTCTTCAATTACTTTGTAAATAAATTATGCCTGGTATGTCACTTTGTCACTGGAGGAAAAAAATCATTATGAACTTGAGCCCTCCCATTTTCACTTTCCTCTTACCTTCCAACATAACTACAACTTTGGAAACCTAAATTTCTATAGCTTAGAAAAATAGAAACTACCCACTGAAATTTTCAACAACTAGTTTCAGTTGACATGATCAGCAGATATATTTAAAATTAGTCATTTCCTGTGTCTTCCTTTTGCTGCCAGTCACCACCGCCTGTATGCCATGCTTCTCATTGTGCTATACCCCAGTAGAAGACTCCAGAGACTAGTCAATTCAACAAATTAAGTTCATGCCCTTTGTCATGTAGGGCACTGTCTTAGACACTGGAAAAAAGACAAAAGTTTAGGATTAACACAAACCCTGACCTTGTAGCTCTTAAGATCATAGGATCAACAGGCTGAATTGTGGCTACCATATTTTAAGAGGGGCATTGATAAACTGAGATGGCTCCTAAGGTGACCAGGATGCTGAAGAATTCCATCCCATGCCAACCCAGGATGACTTAAAGGAACTGAGGCTATTTAAGCAGAAGTTAAAATCTCCTCTTACACAGGAAAACTTTCCCAAGTTCCTTTACTTATAATGCCATCCCTCTAAGATTATCCTCAATTTATCCTGTTTAGATCTTTGTTTTTTCATGTTGTCTTCATTATACTGTAAGCTTTTTGAGAGCACAAATGGGGTTCAGTACTTAGCAAAGTGACTGGCATAAACAATAGTCACTTAATGTTTATTGATTCACTGAATTATGAGACTCATGGAGCAAAGTGATTGGAATAAACAATAGTCAATGTTTATTGACTCACTTTCCTAAGACTTGGGAAAAATCTTCAAAATCTGAAAAGTATTGCACGAAAGAGGCATTTGATTTGATCATAAATAGCTACCTAGAACTGGGAGCAATGGGTTGAAGTTAGTAGATTTCATATACATATAAGTATATATTTGTATATTTTTGTAAGTTGTATAAATAACTATACATTGTATATTTATAGAATTCTTACTATATAAAAGACACACACATACATATATATGTGTATTTGTGTGTGCCTTTTATATAGTAGTTCTATAAATAGTTGTTCTCTTTTCTTCCCAAGGTTAGAAGATTGTTTTATGTAGCCAACTGCACCCCTGTCCACACCTCCACCTCCAAGATTATTAACCTCTGTCCAAGTCACTTCAAAAAACTTGTGGGGCAATCAGGTTCCAATGTATACATGTGCATATGCATGTCTATACAGTTAGATACCTAGGGCCTATATATTTGTTTATGTGAATATGAATATATATAATCTTCTAGCAACCAGAGCTGTCAAAAAATGAAATGAGCTGCCTTAGGAAGTAATGAGCATTCCTTTCCTCAAGTTATCCAAGGAGAGACTGCAAGACTCAGGTTTTCTATAGAAGGGAATTATCCAGATAGTTTCTAAGGTGATTGATTCCCAGTATGAGATTTTATGGCTCTAAAATAAGTGTGTCCACTTGTCTACATGTGAAATGATCAGGGTAAATAGAGGCACAATAATAGAAAACTTCTGATCACTGACACAATTTTGAATCCTGAATTCTACCACCCCATTCTTTTTTCTTAGGAGCAGGGTAGGTAAATTAACACATCAGAGTTGCTTAATTAATACAAGTTGACTAATTGAATAGACAGAGAAGAGGGCAGAGGAGGTTTTTACCTTCTGGAAACCAGGAAGTATACATTGCATTTGAAGATATTCATCGTTGCTGAGTCAGCCGTACCTTCATGAAACTGGTGTTTTTACTTTTCAAGTGTGATTTTCAAATTCCTCACCACTGACCAGCACACCATTCAAGAGCATTGTAAATAGATTTCTCAAGGTCCATGAACAGCAGCAATGATTTATGAAATCTGTGATTGAGGTATTTGTGACTTGATTTCAATTGTTAATGGCCGTACTTCAAAATGATTTGGTTTCATTGGCAATCCTCTATATTTTATTTTGTACATTCAAAAACATGGTTATGAGAAAGGAGTATTCCATAATCTTTACCAGACTTGTTTCCAAAGTAGTCAAGGACACACATAAAAGTTAAGAATCCATGATTTTGGTGGACTTCTATTTTACAGATAAGGAAACTGAGTCCTCCAGGGTGGCTTAGTGGAGAAGGAGGCCAGATCTGGAGTTAAGGAACACTTGAGCTCAAATCCAGTCCCAGACAATTACTAGTTATGTGATCCTTTGTCTCAGTTTTCTTCAACTATAAAATGAGGAAAATGCTAACATATGCCTCACAGGATTATTGTTAAAGATCAAATGAGATAATATACGTAAGACGTGTCTTTTACAAAGTAGGAGTTATAGAAATATTCGTGCTCTTTTCTTCCCAAGGTTGGGAGATTATTATTATTATTATTATTATTATTATTATTATTATTATTATTATTATTATTATTATATTACCCACACCTCCACCCTCAGGATAATTAACCTATGTCCAAGTCACTTCAGAAAATCTGTAGAACTATCTCTAAAACTGTTCATGCTTATGATTCTGAGTCTGAACCCACTGTCAACCCAATGGTCAAGTAGTTGTAACTTCATCGCAATATTAGTGAAAACTTTAAGAACTTCTAATGCTTTTTTATTTTGCTTTAGAGGTGAATCTTGCACATAAAAATGACTGTGAATTGGGTATCACATAGTAATTCCATGCTTGCAGTATTCTATGACTAGAAAAACAAGAAAAAAATTAATCCTAGCGACTACCAATTTCAAATGAATTGAGGATGTGCTTATGTCAATTATTTAATAAAAGAGTTTACATTTATAATCCACAAAAGTTCCTCTGTAAATGTAAGTTATAGCAATATGATCCTGTTTATATAAGAGGTTGATAGCTGTCCACCCTCTGCAGAAGTGTCTCTGAATATCCAGGAGAATAATACCTAAAAAAGAAAATTTCCTATTAGATTCTTGTAATGCCTCTAATATACTAGGTAGAGAAAATTTCTTACATATCAGATATATTTATCTGAAATGATTCCTTGAGTCAAACTTCAAACATACCCTGGAGAATTCTGCATAATTTTTCTCCAGTAATGCTTTCTGCATAACTAAAGAGAATATCAATGAACAGAACACTGTCTCAGAATAATGGTCAATTCCTACCAGCTAAATGACAAAATATTTAAGGAAATAAATGTCACAACAAGGAAGAGATGCTTATTTTCAAAGCAATCCAATGACAATATTTCATTATAGTAACCTAATGTCTTTTATACCTAATGACTGATGTGACTTTAATTGTTTGATCTAATGACTTTCTTTTCATAAGAGAAATAGTCCAGTGTACCATAGCTTACCAATTTGGTGATCCTTATTGGCCTAGAAAAAATTCCCAATCCATGTTTTAGTTAGAGAGCAGTTCACCCCTAAAATTCAAATATTTCTGGAAGTATATTTTGCTTCTAAGAAGTTGCTCTAGAATAGCTGAATTCATTTGAAAAATTCTCATTAATGAATAATTGCCATATGCAAAAATTCTGAGGTAAGAGTAAAGGACTATAATAAACAACTAGTTTACAAATTATTCATCTCATAAACCCTACAAGATGCATCATCTCTGGCAGGTGGTTCTTGAACCTCTAGGGGACTATGAATTTATGCTTTTATAGAGAAAATCTTTTAGCAACAGGATTTTTAAAAAATTAATATGAGCAGTCCAACACTTCATTTGTGAGAAAGTTGCTTCATGTGACATGAAAAATAGAGATAAGAAAAGCAGTAAATAAAAGTTGGCAGACTAACTAAAAGATAAAATCCATGTTGAGTACTATTTTTAAATAAGCATTTATGAAATAACATTATGTGCTAAGCATTATCTCATTTTGTCCTCACAACATCCTTTCTACATAGGTGTTATCATAATTTCCATATTGCAGATGAGAAAACTGAGGCAGACAAAAATCACATCTCTTGCTCAATATCACACAGCTATCTCTGAGGCAGCACCTCACACCTCTCAGACTGGCCAATATGACCAGAAAGGATAATGATCATTGTTGGAAGGGTTGTGGGAAATCTGGGACACTATTGTATTGTTGGTGGAGCTGTGAATTCCATCCAACCTTTCTGGAGAGAAATTTGGAACTACGCCCAAAGGGCAACAAAAATGTGCATAACCTTTAACCCAGAAATACCACTACTGTGTCTATACCCTGAAGAGATGATGAAAAAGGGTAAAAACATCACTTGTACCAAAAGATTCATAAGCAGTCCTGTTTGTGGTGACAAAGAATTGGAAATCAAGTAAATGTCCTTCAATTGGGAAATGGCTTAGCAAACTGTGGTATATGTATGTCATGGAACACTATTGTTCTATTAGAAACCAGGAGGGATGGGATTTCAGGGAAGCATGGAGGGATTTGCATGAACTGATGCTGAGTGAGATGAGCAGAACCAGAAAAACACTGTACACCCTATCAGCAACATGGGAGTGATGATCAACCTTGATGGACTCACTCATTCCATCAGTGCAATAATCAAGGACAATTTGGGGCTGTCTGCAATGGAGAATACCATGTGTATCCAGAGAAAGAACTGTGGAGTTTGAATAGACCAAGACTATTACATTTAATTTAGGAAAAAAACCCTGATATCTTATTGTCTGATCTTGCTATCTCATACTTTGTTTCTTCCTTAAGGATATGATTTCTCTCTCATCAAATTCGATTTGGATCAATGTATACCATAATTAGACTGACAAAGTATACCATAGAGACTGACAAATTTCCTTCTGTGGGGGGGTGGGGGGAGGGAAGTAAGATCATGGGAATAATTGTAAAACTCAAAATAAATAAAAATCTTTATTTAAAAAAAATCACACAGCTAGTAAGTGTGTGAAGCAGAATTCAAACTCAAATCTTGACTTCAATCCTGTATTCTAATGAACTTCCATACCTGCATTCTACAGTGAAGAAACTGAGGAAGAGAGATGCTAAGAGATTTGCCTGGGGTCATATAGCTAGTTCATATAGATCTTTTTAGCCTCCAAGACTCCTCTTGGTCCACTGCTCCAATGAATTTTCTTATCCAAGATACAGGAGACTTGGAGGTTGCCAAAAAGAAGCTAACTTTTCAGTATCTCCTTGAAAATAGCAGCAATCCAACAAAAGAAAGTCTATGGTGTACTTTGTTTATCTCACTTTTACCTTTCTCTGTCCTCAGAAACTAACCCAATAAAAAGTCATATAACTTACTTTTGACTATTTTTTAAACAATTTTTCAAGCTAAGCTAACAAAATCACCACTACTTTTTCTCAACAGATTTCTAGAGGCATCCTTTGTAAAAAGGTTTCTCCTGGGGAATGTAAAATCTTCCTATCCTTGAAAAATTTTCTTCAGCAGTAGGCCCTTTGAAGTATTTACATTAAGAAATTTCTTGCTGTATCTGACTACTTTTTTCTCACTTAGCCACATCATTTAAAATATGCTCCCACCTCCTGGACCCCATGTGTCTGTCAGAAATAAGATCAATGGAAGAAACCCAATAGATTTTTTTTTAATGAAATGGAGAGGAGATGGTAACCGGTAAAAGTCCCCACTTCTGGGGACTGACTTATAATATCAACATGACTTCAGATTTTAAATCATCACATGCAGAACTTCAAAGAAATCAAAGAAAAGACAGGAGACCTCTGCTTTTAAAACTTAAAAAAAAACTTAAAACTTAAAAAAATTCAAATATAACGAAAGTCATATTTCATCAAGTATTTTTAAAAAATATTTACATAGACAAATATATATATATATTAAACATCAGAGAGATATTTATCCTAAAAATAAAGTCAATGGGAAAACAATAAACATACAAATGATACCATTTGACCATTCCACCAATATATTGTAGCCTTCAAACATTTTATTTCCATATAAGTATTAATGTTTTATTTAAAACAGTGATGTGATATCTCTGAGATGTCAAATCTTACACCAACAGTGTTTTGGAATTATCCCCTCACCACCTCAAGGAGTTGGTCTTCATAAATTCTGTCATTCTTAAGTGATAATCTTGAGATAATGAGTTTCTCTGCATGTAACTAGATGGGGACTAGGCTGGGACTAGACAATGACAGACATAAAGTCTTTAACTGGTCTTTTAGTCCAAATCTTTCTGACTTGGTAGAATCTGACAAACTTTATACTCTACTGACAGACTTCAGAAACTCTAATCAGCTCCACATCATAAATCTAAGCAGGATTTTAGTAGAGTATTCTCACAAATCTTAGACACTTGAGTAAGGAAAAACAAAGAGGAATGTACTCAGAGTAAATCTAACTATCACTGCCATTCTTTCTACTCCCAAACCAGGTATGTTCTTTCAAAATGTTAGGAAAATTGGAAATGAATGAAAGAATGAATGAAGAATTTGTTCATCAGTTACTTTGTACAATTGTGTCAAGTGCTGAAGATACAAATAGAAAAGTAAGACAGTTCATGCTCTAAATTAATTCACATTTGAATGAAGGGGACAATATATATGGAGTTTCAGTTCCAATTAAGATGGAAAGGTACCATGATCCTTAGAACACAGCAGCTAAACAAATGTCAATTCTTCTTCCTGAAATACCATTTCCACTAATACAATATGAAGTTTTTGATGCTAAAACTTTTGATCCTATAAGCTGGAAATCTTTAGTTCAGAGTCCTGGGCTATCTCTATCAGGGTATGGTGGCAAATGGTGGTCAAGATGGAATTCAGGACTGGTTCAAAATTTGGAAAACTAACAACCTAAATGTCCATATCAACAATGACAATAAAAATCTTATGATTATAACAATAGATGTAGGGAAAACCTTTGATAAAATATAATTCCCATTCTTATTTTTGAGAATACTACTAAAAAAAGTATAAAATTAATGAAACCTTTCTTAAAATAACTAGTCTCTAGCTAGCCAGCTATCAACTAAGTGGTACAATGGATAGAACACTGGGCTTGAAATCAGGAAGACCTGAGTTCAAATCTCAGAAATTTTCTTGTTGTATAACCTTGGGCAAGTCACTTAACCTCTAATGGTAAATGTCTCCAGTATTTTGTCAAGAAAATCTCATGCACAGAGGTTCGCAGAGACACAGACCTGACCTGAACATGACTAAAACTACTAGACAACCACCATCCATCTAAAACCAAGAGAAAACATTATTTGTAATAAGATCAGGAGTGAAATACAGATGTCCATTATCACTACTATTAATCAATATATATTATATTAGAATTATTAACCATAACGATAAGACAAAGGAAATCTAAGGAAAAAATAATCATGGTACTATCACTCTTTTCAGATGATATGATGGGTTTATGGAGTAGTCAGGGAGGATTTGCCCCTTTGGTATGGGGGCTTGCCAAATCCTTTTCAGGGTTTCTTCCTCCTTTTTGGTGTCCACCTGATTCATGCAATTATCACCTGTGGCTCTGAGAGGCTATAACATGGGTAATGACCACACCCAGGGAAATCATCTCAGCAGACAGGCTGAACTAGGACTCAAACCTGTTGGTGAATTAGAGGTGAATTAGAGGAATGTCAGCCTCAAGCTGACAAAGATTTTCTCCAGTGGAATGAGAAGATGAGAACAAGTTTCTCCAACAGACATGAAGATGGTTAAAACAGGCATTAACCAAATAATTACTTAGAGCATGGTCAGACACTGAATGCCAATGTATCATGAGTCATCACCAGTCATCTTGAGTTTTGCTTTGCTACTGGATTTCAATGACTCAGGAACAGAGAGTGAGGCTGATGACTTTGTGCAACTCTACCTCACTTGAATTCAGTTCATGTACAAGTCAAGAGACATCACCTATGATGATGCCATTAGTCCTTTTTAAAAACACAATACAACATACTAAAGAATCTTAGAGAATCAACTCAATAACTAATTGAAAAAATTAATAACTTCCTCAAAGTTGCAGATATAAAATAAAACCAGATAACACACTAGCATTTTTATATTCTACCAAGAAAACTTAGCAGAAAGAGGAATTCTATTTAAAATAACTGCAAACAATATCAAATACTTGGGAGTTTACCTGTCATGACTAACTCAGGGTTTATAGGAACATAGTCACAAAATACTTGTCACACAAAGACAGATCTAAACAATTGGAGAAATATGAATTGTTCAAGGGTAGACCAAGCCAATATAATAAAAATGACAAATCCACCTAAGTTAACTTACTTATTCAGTGCCCTACCAATCAAACTAAGAATTATTTTATAAAGCTAGGAAAAAATAATAATAAAATTTAACTAGGAGAACAAAAGGTCAAGAATATAAGTAAAGCAATGAAAAGCAAGTTAGGAAAAGTGGCCTAGCAATTCCAGATTTCAAATGATATTACAAAAAGGTAATCATCAAAAAAACTGATACTAAGAAATAAAAGTATGGAATCAATAGAACAGATTAGGTACACAATAGTAAATGACCATCCAGTGTTTGCTAAATCCAAAGCTCTAGGCTTTGGGGATAAGAACTCAACATTTGACAAAATTGCTGGAAAATTGGAAAGCAGTTTGGCAAAAACTAGGCATAACCCAAAGGCGCAGCTAGATAGAGCAGTAGATAAAGGATCATGTTTGGAGTCTAAAAGATCAGAGTTCAAATTCAGCCTCAGGCACTTCCTAGCTAGACAAATCATGTAACCCCTACTTACCTTAGTTCCTTATCTATAAAATGGGCACTGATGGGGGGAGGAATGGCAATCCACCCCAGCATCTTTGCCAAGAATACCCTATAGACATCCAGGGGTCACCTAAGAATTGGACATGACTAAAAAATAACAAAAACATAGATCAACATCTCATATCTAATACCAAGATAAGGTCAAAATAGAAAAAATTATTTATATATAAAGTGTGATATCAAAAGTAAATTAGGAGCAATATTAGGTTAAGGAAAGAGTTTATGATCAAACAAGATATAGATAGGATTATAAGGGAGCTAAATAGATAATTTTGATTACATAAAATTAAAAGACCTTTATACAAACAAAACTAATTACATTCAAATTTAGAAGGAAGATAGGAAACTGGGGAGAAAAATTTCAATGAATTCATCTGATAAAGGTCCCATTTCTCATAGGGAACTGAGCTAAATTTATAAAAAAAATAAAAGTTATTATCCAGTTGATAAATGGTCAAAGAATATGAATATGCTGTCTTTCAAAAGAAGAAATCAAAGCTAAACTGAAGTTATATGAAAAATGCTTTAAAATATTACTTACTAGAGAAAAGCAAATTAAAACAAGTCTGAGATACTACCTCACATGTCACATTGGCTAACATGACAAAGGAAAATGATGGAAGGGATGAGAAAAATTGAGATACTAATTCATTGTTAATGGAGTTGTCTCCATTCTGGAGAACAATTTGGAAATGTATTCAAACTGTGCATACCCTTTGACCCAGTAAAGCCACTAGTAGGTCTGTATCCTAAAGAAATTAAAGAATAGGGGGAAAGACTCATTTGTAAAAAATATTTATAGTAGTTTTTTTTTCTAGTGGCAAAGAACTGGAAATCAAGGGGATAACCATCAATTGGGAAATGACTGATCAAGTTGTGGTATGAGATTGTAATGGAATATTATTGTGCTATAAGAAATGACAAACAGGAGGGGTTCAGATGATTTACATGATCTCATGAAAAGTGAATAGAATCAGAAGAACATTGTACACCATAATAGCAACATTGAAAGGTTGATTAGCTGTGAAAGACTCTGATAAAACAATTATCAAAGACATTCCATGAAAAATGCTATACACTGACAAGCGAGATGAGCAGAACCAGAAGAACATTGTACACCCTAACAGCAACATAAGAGTGATGATGAACCTTACTGGACTCGCTCATTCCATCCATGCAACAATCAGGCACAATTTTGGGGTACCTGCAATGGAGAATACCATCTGTATCCAGAGAAAGAATTGTGGAGTTTGAACAAAGACCAAAGACTATTATCTTTAATTAAAATTTTTTCTCTTATTATGTAAGATAATTGTTATGAGATATTTGTTATCTCATACTTTATGCTTCTTCCTTAAGAATATGTTTTCTCTCTCATCACATTCAACTTAGATCAATGTATATCATGGAAACAATGTAAAGAATAACAGACTGCCTTCTGTGGGAGGTGGGGGAAGGAAGCAAGATTGGGGGGGAGATTGTAAAATTCAAAATAAATAAAATCTTTCTTTAAAAAAAGAAGAAAGAAAAATGCTATCCACCTACAGAAAGAAAACTGATGAACTCTGAATAAAGATTTTGTTTATGCTTTATTTTTCAACATAGCAAATATGCTTTGCATGATCTCACATGGATAATTGGATTTCAAAGAGTCTGTCTTTTCAAGAAGGGAGAGAAATTAGAATTCAAAAAATGTTTAAATGATTGTTAAAAAAATTTACATTCAAATGGGAAATATTTAACAAAAGAAAAATGTTTTAAAAATCAATTGCAAAATTAGAGTGACTTTATCCACCCACACCTAAAGAAAAAAATCAGCCAGAAATCCATGGGTATTAAGGGACACCAAGAAGAATAGAACCAACACAAACAAATAAATATAACCATAACCTACAAGACTCCAAGGACATTTCCCTGAGAAAGTCAAAATTTAGTGAGATTGGAAGTGGAAGTCTCAGTATTCCAGAGTGCTCAGACAAAGACACCTCAGGTCCAAGGAACTCCAAGAAACCATAGAAGGTCCTGAAGATC
Organism: Macrotis lagotis; assembly: GCF_037893015.1. Classification (NCBI taxonomy): domain Eukaryota; kingdom Metazoa; phylum Chordata; class Mammalia; order Peramelemorphia; family Peramelidae; genus Macrotis; species Macrotis lagotis. Next base: position 61,238,737 of record NC_133664.1, on the reverse strand, counting down.
TTATGTTCCAAGTATTCACAAAGACCTAAAATTTACTTGCATTTCTAGAAAAGACATTCCCTGGAAATTAAGTGCTTGAATCAAGATGGCCCAGGTTTAGCCCAAGCAGGATCAACCATGCACTTAATACTATCAGGCAGAACTAGACCTGGAAATATGAATAAACAGAAGACAACACTGATAATTTAAAAAATTATTATAAATGCATATATATATACACAAAGATCTAATCTAGAAAAAGTAAGCAAATGTTATAATAACTGGAAGCAGAGATTCAAAAGAAAAAAAGAATTTTTCACACTATATGAATCATTAGAATAGGTTAAGTGAAATAAAATCATGAAATAAAAACTCTGGAAAGACCGGAAGGAAAACTTGGATAAAGAATTAAAGGCCTTTAAAACAGAAAGTGATAAACCTTGCTCAAGACTCCCTGAAAATTAGAATAGGTCAAACAGAAATCAACAATTCTATGATAGCAAAATATAGAATAAAATCAAAAGATGGAAAAAATAGAAAATTTTTAAAATCTGCTGTCAAAATGAAACTAGAAAATCAAAAAGAAACAATAGAAGAATCATCAGATACCATGAAAACTATTTTTTTTAAATCCTGGAGATTATATTTCAAGAAGTGAAAAATAAAAAATGCTCCAATCTATTAGAACCAATGGACAAGTAAAAACAGAAATAATACACCGATTGCATCCTGAAGGAATGCCCCCAGAAAAGTCCCAGGAATGTCATAAACAATATCCAGAGTTTCCAGGTCAAAGAAAAATTTGTTACAAGTAACCAGATAAAAATAATGAACTACAGTCAGGATCATACAAGACCTAGCAGATCCTTTTATAATTGTGAGTAGATCTTGTAATCAATACATTATTTCAGAAAAAAATCAAAAGGTAAAGGCTTATTATTAAGTTGAGTATAATCTTGAGAAAGAAAAATGTACCTTCAAGCATTCCTAATCAGAAAACAACTATACGGTGGATAGAAACTTTGAAATGTAAATAAGTCAAAAGAAATCTGCAAGATGATCTTATTTGAACATTGTGGAGTGACTCTTCAATGAGGAAATGTTAACATACAGGAAAATGTTAAAAATGTTAACATCAGGAAAAGAAATGTGTCCCTTCAGATTCATAACATCTTCAAAAGGCATTGGAGGAATCACATAGGGATGAATTAGCTCTTTTCTAATTATTTTAAAATAGAAAAGAACAGGGAGAATTAAAGGAAATTACTAGTATAAAGAGGATGAAGAAGAGGGTAGAATTTACTATTTCTCATAATTAAGTTTAAATGAGATAAAAATGCAAACTTGGAATAAGGGGCTGGGAGAAAAGGCATTAAAAGAATTTATTTTTCTCTGAACCAGTTAAGAAAGGAAGAGTTGACAAAAAGGAAAATTTATAATTGTTGAAGAATTTAAGGACAGATAGAGATATTATGATGCACTGATAGGAATACTAAGAAATGGTCTAGTCATTCTGGAAAGAAATTTGGAATATTCCCAAAATCATTAAATTTTCGTACCTAGCAATAATATAACTATGCTTATATTCTCCCCAAAATCAAAGAAAAATGAAAGGAACCCATGTGTACAAAATATTTTAGCAGTCCTTTTTACTTTTTATTGCAGCAAAGAACTAGAAACCAGAGGTTGACTATCAATTAGAAAATGATTAAATAAATTGTGGTATGTGAATATAAAAATGTAACACTTTTGCAGCATTTTAAGATAATTTGCAAAATCTTAGGAAATAATGAAAGGGATAGTTTCAGAGAATCCTAAAGAGACTTGCATGAAAATATGCATATAGTAGATTAAACGGAAAAAGAACAATTTAATATCTAGCATTTTATATAACACTTTAAGGTTTATAAAATAATTTATGACCATTATCCTCATTTTATCCTTGTACCAATCCTGAAAGCTAAGTGCTATTGTTATCCTCATTTTACAGATGAGGAAACTGAGGCAAGCTGAGGTTAAGTGACTTGCCCAAGTTGGATTTTAACTCCAGTCTTCTTGACTCCAGGTCCTGCATTCTATTCATCCAGTGACCTCGGTGACAATATTGTAAAGAAAAACAACTTTGAAAGACTTAAGAACTCTGATCAAAGCAATAGCCAACCGCAACTAAAGAAAAATGATGATCAAGTATTCTCTCCATCTCCTGATGACAGGCAATGTATTTTGTAGATATGGCCATGACTTGGCTATGTATATTTGTTACAAGAATTTTATTTTTATTTTATTTTGAATGAGGAAAGCATGAGAAGAAAAAGAAGTTAGCAATATTGATACCGAGAGAAAAAAAGAATAGATGAGGGTCACTGGAACATTTTGTTTTAAATACACAAAAGAAAACAGGAGTAAGTTCAAAAGGAAGCAGACAGGCAGGACAGTTTTTGAAAGTAGCATTGAGTTTTTTCAAGATTTTTCAAAAACACAAGCTATATGTGATAAGGAATCACCATTTCATATACAAATCTATCTTCTATGTTCTAATTTATAAAAATAAATATCGATTTTGGTGAAGTATTTGTATATTCAGGACAACATAAATTATATTTAAAAGGGGGATAATGTTAGGGAATGAACCCTTTTTATAACCTTGCTTAGGGTCCTGTTCATCACTTTTTGGTCTGTTTGAAGGACAAGTGTTTAGAAATAAGTTTAGATCATCACAGTTGAGAAATTGCATTGTCTGCAACATATCATGTAGAAATATAGGAGAGCTCAGAGCCGATACTTAAGTTTATAAGCTTATTAAGCATCATACATTTTAAGTACTTTATTCTTGTGAAATTGTTTCTGTTGTCAAGTAATTCTCAAACATTGCCCAATCACACATATACAAGAATGTCCATTTTTTCTGATTTGATTTAATAATATTTTATGTCATTTTTGTAAACTTTTTTTTGTAAATTTTTTTTGTAAATTCTTGATTTCAGATTCTGAAAGAGTTGGATGATCACCAATTAATTAACTGATAGCAAATAAGTAAATATCCAAAAGCCATCCTTGCTAATAGCATAGGAGACATGAATGATATGCAATGGTCCATTGACAAAAGAACTAAATTAAATTTGGCCATGCCAGAACTATCTTCTTTCTACTAAGGCTCAGTTAAAAATGTTTCTTCTCATATTTGTATTGGTAAGATACTTTTCCATTTCTTTAATATGTATGTTTTCCCAAAATTATATTTGTATTTATGCTTTTATACATACATACGTGTGTGTGTGTGTGTGTGTGTGTGTGTGTGTGTGTGTGTGTATGTTGCAGTGGATATTGTGTTGGAGGTAGAATCAGAAAGATATGATTTCAAATTATAACTTTGACACTTAGCTCTGTGACCCTGGAAACCTGTTTACTTTAGTTTCCTCACCTATAAAATGGGAATACTGATGGTATACTAAAAATCAAATTAAATAATAGTTGTAAATTCCTTAGGACAGTATCTAGCAAGCATTAGGTAGGTGGTGCAGTGGCTAGAGCATTGGTCAGGAGGATGGAAGTTTGAATCTGTCTTCAGATACTTGAGTTATGCTAGCTATGTGACCTTGAGCAAGTCACTTACCCCTGGTTACCTCACATTCAGGGACATCTCCAGGCATCCTAATTCATATCTGACCACTGAACCCAGTTGACTCTAGAGGAGAAAGTGAGGCTGGAGACTTAGTACAGCCTCCCTCAGTCAAATCCAATTCATGTGTTTGTCATGGTATCACCTCCCTGATGTCATGGTCTTCTTGGAAAAATGAAGGACAAACATTAAAGTAGTGGTAGTAGTGGTAGTGATACTGGTGGTGGTGATGGTGGTGGTGATGGTGGTGAAGATAAAGGTGGGAGTGGGGCTAGTGGTGATGGTGGTGGTAGTAGTGGTAGTGGTAGTGATGGTGGTGGTGGTAGGGGGTGGGGGTGAAGTAGCAGCAAAAAGAGTAATAGCAGTAGCAGTAGTTGATAGTAAGCTGCCTTGAAGAAGAACTGGAGTTTGGGGATGAGTTGTTTTTGGTCCCCGTTTACAAAGTATCAGTATTTATGAGGGCTTCAGAAACCACTAACATTCTTAATATTTAATGATAACATTTTCCTAATTTTCCTCTTCAGCAAATGTTTTATATTACTCAATCCTTTAAGTTAACTAAACTTAGTCTTATAGGCTTAAATCCAGAAGAACCCCCAATGTTCATAATTTGTTTTTAAAGAAGAAAAAAATCGTAGGATGGTTCACCATGGCATTTGGAAAGAGTCACAAAGATCCCTTCGGGACTTCAGTGGGCCACCTAATAGAAAAGGCTACATTTGCAGGCGTTCAGACTGAAGACTGGGGCCAGTTCCTGCACATCTGCAACATGATTATCACTAGTAAAGATGGGCCAAAAGAGGCAGTAAAAGCTTTGAAGAAAAGGATTTCTAAAAACTGTAATCACAAGGAGATCCGACTCACCTTATCGCTTATTGACATGTGCATGCAGAACTGTGGCCCAAGTTTCCAGGCCCTGATTGTGAAGGGGGACTTCATTAAAGATCTAGTTAAGCTCCTGAGTCCCAGATACAACTTGCCTTTAGACATACAGAATAAGATCTTAAGCTTCATCATGACATGGTCACATGGTTTTCCTGGAGGTGTGGATGTGAGTGAAGTAAAGGAATTATACCTAGAGCTGCTAAAAAAAAAGGAGTCCAGTTTCCCTCTTCAGAGATGGAGATTGAAACAGAAAGACAATTGGCCTTGTCTCCGAGCATAACTAAGCCACCCCCATGTGTTCCATCTACATCAATAAGTTCATCCGCAACTGCTCTCAAGCCCCCAACTATTTTACTGGTTCCTGAACAGATTGGAAAATTGCAAAGTGAAGTGGATATGGTGAAAATGAATGTGAAAGTAATGTCAGCTATATTGGTGGAGAATACACCTGGATCTGAAAATCAGGAAGATATGGAACTCTTACAGAAATTGTATAAGACTGGTCGGGACATGCAAGAAAGGATCATGGACCTGCTGGTAGTGATAGAGAATGAGAATGTGACAATGGAGCTCATTCAAGTGAATGAGGATTTGAAATCAGGCCCTCCTTGGATATGAGAGATTTTCTCGAAATCAGAAACGATTCCAGGAGAAAAACTGGAGCCAAGAGGAGGCCCGGAAAAATAACTATGTTAGCACTCCCTGTACTACTGATGCCAAGCACTCAAACCCTGTGCTTCACTCACAACTGGATTTACTAACCTTGGAGAATCCAGAAATGTCTCTAGTTCCTCAAAGAACAGATCAAAGTATTTCCTCGGCTCATCTGTATGACAATTTCTTAACTCATTTAAATCCAATCTTGATTGCAGCCAGTGAATCTTCAGGCTGGCTGTGCTAGACCTCACAGGCTCCCAGTTTCACCCAGCAACCAAAAAGCTATAGAAGACAATGCTCTTCAGCCACCCAATTACTATGAGGTAATGGAATTTGATCCTTTGGCTCCAGCTGCCACTGCAGAAGCTCTTTATGAAGACATTGATGCTAATCACCATAAATCATTTCAGAATCAAACAAATGGCTGAAAGATCTTTTTAGAGAAATCTATCGACATCACCATACACCTGTGATTACAGTAACAGTAGATGAAAACTATTTTATTACTCCTTGAATAAATCATAAAATATTTGATAAACTGGAGTTGTAAATCAGGAAAAATATCATTTTAAGTGCCTTCACATAATTAAAATTGAATGTAAAAATAATTTTTCACTTCTGAGAATATTTTCTGCCCTTTACATTTTGAGCTGGGGCTTAAAGCCTGCAATTATTGCAGTTTACATTTCATATTTGTAACAGCCATTGGAAAATTTATAAAGCTGACTTTTTAAATGATTTTTAACCTTAATAAAATATATTCTTTTCTTTTTAACTGTAAAAAAAGAAGAAAAAAATCAAGCTAGAAAATCTTGGTTCATATACTGACTCTTCTATTTTAATATTTGTATGACCTGGCATAAATCATAAAATCATTATCTAGTTTCCTCATTAGAAAGAGAAGGTTGGACTAGCTCTTAATCTATGATCCTATGATAATATTAATCAATCCTGTGTATGTTATTGAAAACTGGTTTTTAACAGTTGGTTTAGAGAATTGCTGATGCAGAAATTCTCCCTGCCAGTGCAGATTGGTGCTTGCTCTTCTATTTTAAAAGAGTTCAGGGCACTCCTTCACACACTATTCAGAACTCTACTCAATGGAACCCTCAAAAATTAAAAAAATGTGCTAGTACAGCAAATAACAAGTCCCTCCTAATAAATAAACGTAGTTCCTTTTAAATCTGAGTTCAACTCCATTCCCATGATGTTATGCTGCCTCTCTGCTGCCCCAAATATATGGCAGTTATTACTTTTAGTCCAACCTTTGACTTTTTTTGGCTTTGGACAAGTCATTTAATTTCTCAATGCCTCAAACACTCTGAGACAATAAATTGTAGAGCTGTTGCCAATAGACAGTGATAAAGAGAGTTTGCTTATCAATGAAATCACGTGTCTGGACCAAAAAAAAGTCCTGGCAAATGTTTATTCTGAATGGCTTTTGGCAAAAGAAAATCTAGGATGGAAAATTTGGAGTTAAAAATATCTGGTTTCCAGTCAACCAATCAATCAGTAGCCTTTATTAAATATCTGTAATGTTCTTGGTAGCACTGCCTTTGCTCTAGGTAACTCAGTTTTCCAGTGTCATGTGCAACTTCTAAGACTATACAATGCAGAGGAATTATTGGTATATAGTGGAAGTTTAAATAAAAAAAAGTTCCTGCACTAATCAAGTTACAAGCTTGGACCAAAAAAGAAAAAAGAAAAGAGGTTTTGATACAGAATACTTTTCATGACCCTAAGTCAATAAATCTTTATAACTTTGTTCTAATTTTTTTCATATTCAATGATTTCTCTTTAGTTTCCAAAAGACAAAGGAAAGCATTCATCACTAAGACTGAGGTTTAATTCTCATCTATCAACTTCCTTTTCCTCATTTTCTTGTTGCCAATAGGTATTTTATTTTTATTGCTCATTTACTCCTTTGGTCCAAGTTCAGAGCTTTCTTACTCAGAGTTTCTATTCAATGGAACCCTCCAAATTCATAATTTGCTCTTTCAGAATGACTAGAAAAATATGATGGCCCAGAAATCAATATCACAGATGATTTTGGGTACTATAAAAATCACTGCTATACTGAGCTAAGATAATTGCATAAAATTATATTACATTATCACTGATAATAAATGGAAAATGTGAGTTATGTTATATTAAATTTATATTAATCTAGGAAAAACTTGCTGTTATATTACTCTATCCTGCAACAACATTATTTAATTTCTTGGTACCTAAATAGTAGGTCTGTTCTGTTCTATATTCAACGTTTCTTTTCTACTTGCAAAGTTCCCTTTGAAGTCAATAAGTCAATGAGCATTATGCAGAGAAGAGATATTCAGGGTAAAGAGGAAAATGAATATGAAATATCGTGCACCTTTTGCAACCAGACCACTATGTACTTTATTCATTTAATTTGCATGATGTGTCTGGGGCACTGTTTATGGAATACATGCTAAATGAGCAAAGGTCTGTTTCAATAGACACATGTTCACATCAACTTGTGAATTATTTTTAACAAAAACATTTTTGACAAAGGAGGAGAGGAAGAGGAAATTCATAGACAGAGCTCATGCAATATATCAGATTCCCCAAATAGAAGCAGAGAATAGAAAATACAAATCTGAAAAAAGCATATTGTGAATAACTAGTAGTCCATCTTTCCCACCTCACTATTTCTTCTGGGTAACAATTGTTAATATTGTTGATATATTCTTGAAGAAGTGATCCAGGGTCTGCCTTTATCTCTTGAACCTTTTTAAGACCACCACTTGTCACAAAAAGTCGCCGTGCTTTGCTATCATGGGGCAGCACCTAACAAAAGGGATAAAATTAAAATAGTAGTTCTTTTTTTTACTAGATCCTTAAGTATTATAGATCATTACTACTCCCAGTGTTCAAAATAAAGTAAAACCAAAGCAAGAACAAGGATGCCTGTGGCATAATGAGACTAGTCTTGCTTATTTATCTTTAAATTTTTATTTCATTATTTCCACATTTTAAAAATTTAACATTTTTTTAAACATTGAGTTTCAAATTCCCCCTCCCCTACTATACTCCTTAAAAGTTAATATGTTGATTGTACATGTGAAGTCATACAAAACCTATTTTCATGCTTTGCTGATAAGATTTTAAAAAATATTTTATTTTTCCCAGTTATACATAAAAGCAATTTTTAGCATTCATTTTTAAATATTTTTGAGTTCCAAATTCCCTCCCCTTTCCCCTTCCTGAAATAGTAAGCAATCTGATATAGGTTATACATGTGAAATCATGTAAAACATATTTCCTTATTAGTCATTTTGTGGAAGAAATTTCAAACAAAAAAGAATGAAAAAAGTGTACTTTAATCTGCATTCAGACTCCATCAGTTCTTTGTCTGGAGACAGATAGCATTTTTCATATGAGTCCTTTGGCATGGTCTCAGATTGTTGTATTCCTGAAAATAATCTAAATCTTTCAGAATTGATCATTATTCAAAGGTAAGGAGGTCAGGGGAGATTGGAGAGGTCTTTTTGCTATCTCTGAAGCAGGACTCTGCTGCTTCACCCAAACTCAGATCTAGGTCTTAATCTAGGACCCCAGTCACAGAAAAATGAGCCAAAGTATAACAGAGCTCACAGCTTGCAGCAGGACCAGGACCCTCCTCACAGCTCCAGGGCAGAGGGGTATGTTGTGGTCATCCACAGAGAAGAGCACAGTCCAGGAGAGCAGTAAGAACCTCTTATAAGATCTTGGAGGAATTGAGAACTTGCAGGTCTGGGGGAGTGGTATTCCTGAAAACAGCTGCAAAAATTCTCAAAAGCTTAGGACAGTGCATCTTCCATCCTGGAAGCACAGCCTCATCTTAACAAAGAGTTAAAATCAAGTCATAGGTTGGGGAAATGTGCAAACAACAGAAGGAAAAAATTCAACCATAGACCATTACTTGGGTCCCATGGAATCAAAATGCTCACTCAAAAGATAACAAAGTCAGAGCTCCTACATTCAAAGCCTCCAAGGAAAAAAATATCAATTTGTCTCAGACTACAGAAGAGCTTAAAAAAGATTTTGAAAATCTAAGGGAGGTGGAGGGAAAATTAAGAGAAATGAAAGGGATGCAGGGAAATAATGGAAATCAAGTCAGCAGCTTGGTGAAGGTGATTAAAAAAATACTAAAGAAAATAACATTTTAAAAACCAGTTTGGATCAAATGGAAAAAACAGTCCAAAAGACAAATGAGGAGAATTCTACTTAATGGAAAAGGAGATTAAAAAAACTCTCTGAAGAAAATAATTCCTTAACATATAGAATGGAATTATGGGAAGCTAATGATTTTGTGAGAAATCAAGAAAAAATAAAAAAAAAAACCAAAAGGATAAAAAACCTAGAAAAAATGTGAAATATCTCACTGGAAAAACAATTGACCTTGAAAACAGATTGAGAAGAGATCACTTAAAAATTATTGAATTACCTGAAAATCATGACCAAAAAAAAAAAAAGACCCTAGACTTCATTTTTCCAAGAAAATTCTCCAGGAAATTTGCCCTGATATCCTAGCAGGGTAAAACAGAAACTGAAAGAATTCATCAATCACCTCCTGAAAGAGATCCCAAAATGAAAATGGCCAGGAATATTATAGTCAAATTTTAGAACTCCCAAGACAAGGAGAGAATATTATAAGTAGCCAGAAAGAAACAATTCAAATATCATGGAGCTACACTCAAGATAACACAAGATTTAGCAGCTTCTACATTAAGGGTTTAGGGTTTAGAATATAATATTCTGGAAGGCAAAAGAGCTTGGATTACAACTAAGAAACAACTCCCCAGAAAAAGTGAATATACTCTTTAGGAGAAAAGATGTATATTCAATGAAATAGGGGACTTTCAAACTTTCCTGATGAAACAACCAGAGTTGAACAGAAAGTTTGATCTTCAAATACAGGACTCAGGTGAAGCATAAAAAAGGTGGACAAGAAGGGAGAATCATGAGGGACTTAATGATATTGAGCTGTTTGTATTTTTGCATGGGAAGATGATTCTGATAGCTCATATGAACCTTCTCATTTATTAAGAAGGAGCATATATAGACAAGGCACAGGAGGAGGTTGAATTTGAAGAGAAATATATTAAAAAGATGTAAAGGAGGAGAAAGGAATGTACTGAGAGAATTGGAAAGGAGAGGTCAAATGGGGATAAGTTATTTCACATAAAAGAGTTAAGTAACTGACTATTTTGCAGTGGAAAAGAAGATGAGAGGAAGTGAATGAGCCTTATTCTCATTGGAATTGGCTTAGAGAGGAAATAACATACCAACTCAATTGTGTATAGAAATCTATCTTATCCTAGAGGAAAAGAGAGGAAAGGGATGAGGGAAATGGGGCAGGGGAGGGGAGGGGGGTGTAGGTGATAGAAGAGAGGAAAGATCATGAGAGAGGGAAGTCAGATACAAAACACTTTTGAGGAGGGACAGGGTGAAAGGAAAGAGAGAATAAGATAAAAGGGGGTGGGGAGGAACTAGTTTTGAGGGGAATACAGCTAGCAGTAGCAATCATGAGGGAAAAAATGGTGAAGCAATTTCTCTGATGGACTTTTATAAAGAATTCAATCCATCCCAAAGACAGAGCTGATGGTAGCTGAATACAGACTCACTTTTTTTCTCACTTTAGTTTTCTTGAGGTTCTCTTTCTTCCTGACTAGGAGGGGAGACAAGGGGGAGGACTATGTTTACTTTTACAAAATGACTATTGCATAATTTTTTCATGGCTACACATATTTTAACCTACACCAAGTAACTTACTTTCTCAATAGGAAGAATAGAGTGGGAGGAAGGGAGAGAATTTGGAACTCAAGATTTTGGAAGAAATGTTGAAACTTGTTTTTTTCATGTAGTCAGGAGAAAAAAATTAAAGATAAATAAAATTTTATAAAAGATAACATCATAAAAGGAAAGGTGGGGAGGGAAAGGCATGTTTACCTTAGAGGGGGGGAAAGGGAAATCTTAGTAACTGACTATTGTCTTGAAATAGTTGAAGGGCCACCACAAGCAATTGAGCAATAAATGAGCAAATTAAACTCATTCTGGTTGATCTCATAAGACAGAAATGAGAACAATGAGTATGAATAAGAGGAATGCAAATTTCAACTCAATATATGGGAAATGTTCCTAATCTTGAAGGAGGAATCAAGTTGGCTGCTTTGGGAGGTACTGAGTTCCCAATCACAGAAGGTCTTCAAGGGCAGGATAGAAGATTTCTGGATCTTTTGGGACTCCTGGTTCTCTCTCTACCTGCTTTATTGTACTTTTCCAGTCCACCTCAACTCTAGTGGCACCAGATGCTAAATTGTTTTGTACTTTATGTGTATGTGTATGTGCATGTATTTTATATAAAGATACTCTGTGTGTGTGTGTGTGTGTGTGTGTGTGTGTGTGTGTGTGTTATGTATGCTTCTATTTGGTCATCTAGCCTCATCCTACCCCATCAAAGGAATGTAAGTGCATTGAGGGCAAGGATTGTTTTTGTGACTCTGTATTCTCAACATTGAGCATAATTCTTGGAATATAGTAAAAGAAGGCAGGAATATTTTGGTTTTCTGTGTACTCTTATTCCCTGGACAACCTTGAAAATGTCACAGTAGCTCTGGTGAAAGTATAAAGGATTAATTTACTGATTAGTTATACATTTCACTTTTCTATTCTTGTGTTGATTTTACACATATTTGACAGGTTACTAATAAAACACCTCTCAGTTTATAAAAGTATTAATGCAATTGAGGAAAAAGTTGACACATTGAATCCTTTTTCTGATTTCAACTGAAGGTGAGAAGAGACTTTGCTTACCTTACTGAACTGTCCAACCACATGTTTCAAAATGTTTGGAGGAGCATCATACAGGAATGGTTCCAAGGCTGGTAGATACGTGCATTTTTGGAGAATATTTTTAATAGCTTTTTTACTCTGTTAAGACAGAAAGCAAACAGACAGTAAGTAATCGATGAAATCTCGACAAGAATTCATGTCTTATATTCCTGGAATTTGCAAGTGAAATCAATTTCCTGGTCTAATTTTGAATTGTGTTTCATTTGTTCAAAAAGCAGATGTCCAAGAGAAGTATGAATTACATTGGATTAATTTAACATGAAGTCATCCAACCAATTTCATTCTTGTTAAATTTTAAACTCTATAGCACAGTGAACTCAAGATATCTATAAGGAAAGAAACCTATGAATTACAAGTGGCTTAGCAAATTTTATGTTATAAACAAAATAGGAAGCAATCAATATGAGAAAATGGCAACTTAGAATTATGCAGAATATTATAAGTCATTCCATTTTCTCTAGAGAACAATTACTTAAAAATCCTACTTCTACATACTAGGAAAAGTTCTACTGTATAGAAAAACAGTGTAAATTTGCAAGATACATTTATACTATGAATCAAATGAAGGAACTTATCCAATTCAATTCAATGATTCGACAAATATTTATTGAATGTACAAGAAACCAGGCTAGGCAGTGAGGAGCTGTGTATATATGGCAAGAGGGTAGAAGAGATTAGGAGTCAGAAGATTGAATGCAATTTCTCACTCAGCTACAGACTAGGCAACATTAGGCAAGTGGCAGTTTCTACATATGCAAAATATATGAATTGAACTAAATGGTCTCCAAAATCCCTTCCAACACTAGATTCATGCTCTAGTATATATCAAAGTGAAGAGCCCTACAGTCCCTGACTACAAGAAGCTTATATTCTATTAGGAAGGGATGGATTCTGTGCATAAAAAAGGACTAAGTTATAAAAGTGATGCCCCCCAAGAGAGGAGAAGATTCATTCAGACAAGGAGCTCTAGGAAATTCTGAGGAAGGAAAGAATACAAGGCTAGATAGGATCAGAGAAGTTTTCATCATGAAGGTAGCACCAGAATTAAATCTCAAAGAAAGAGAAGGATTTCAGCAGGTGGAGATGAGGCAGAAATGCATCCCAGTCAGCAGCAGTAGCAGTAACAATGGTGGTGGTGATGGTGGCAATGATGGTGGTGGCAATGATGGTGTGGTGGTGATGGTGCTGCTGGTGGTGGTATTAATGATGGCGGTGGTGACAATGATGGTAACGGTGATGATGGTGCTGTTGACAGTGATGGTGCTGGTGGTGGTTGTGGTATTGATGATGATGGTGGTGGTGATGGAGTGATGGTGATGTTTGTAGTAGTGGTGATTATCACTAAAGATTACATAGTATTTACTGTGCCAAGAATATAAGTGTACAACAATTATCTCATTTAATCTTCACACAAATCCTTCAAGGTTGGGGCTACTATCACTCCCATTTTACAGAAGAGGGAACTGAAGTAGATGGAAGCTTAGTGATTTGCCCTGTGTCACACAACTAAAGTAAAGGTCTGAGGTTAGATTTTTAATTCAGAGCTTCCTGACTCTAAGCCTGCTGTTCTACTTTACCACCCAGTTGCCTTGAAATGATGTAGCACCGGAATGCGTAGAAGTAAGAGGTGAGATTGGAATATACACGATGGGCACATGAACTCTGATCAGAAATATAGGAAACCTTATGTTGGTGCTTAAGCACAATTACCTACAAAAAACAGGGCAGCTCTGAGCTAACCATTCTGAAGAGCAATCTGGTACTATGTCCAAAGGGCTATAAAATTATGCCCTTCCTTTGATTCAGCAATACCACTATACCAGATATAAATCTGTAACCCAAATTCTTCATATCAAAGGGAAAAGGACCCACATTACAAATATTTATAGCAGCTCTCTTTGTGGTAGCAAAGAATTGAAAATTGAGGAGATACCCATCACCTAGGGAATGGCCAAATAAGTTATGGTATATGACAGTAATGGAATACTATTGTGCTATAAGAAATGATGAGCAGGATAATTAAAAAAAACCTGGAAAGGCTTATACAAACTGTGAAGTGAGCAGAATGAGGAGAACATTGCACACAATAATATCAGTATGATGATCAATGGTGAATGATTTAATTATTCTCAGATCCAATGATCCAAGACCATTCAGAAGGATTCACAGTGAAAAAAATGCTATCCAGAGAGAGAACTGATGGAGTCTAATGAAGATTGAAGCATACTAGTTTTCACTTTTATTTTTACATTTTTTTTCTTTTGGTCTGTTTCTTCTTTCACAACATGACTAATTTGGAAATATGTTTTACGTGATTGAATATATGTAACCTATATTAAATTTCTTATCATTTTAGAGAAGAAAGGAAGGAAGTAAATTTGGAACTTAACTTTTTTTTTGAAAATTTTGAAAAATTTAATGTTAAAAAATTGTCTTTACATCTAATTGGGGGGGAATATTATTAAAAAACCAACAAGGATGCCAAGTGGTTCAGTGGATAGACTATCAGGCCATCAGGAAGATGTCTTCCTCAATTCAATTTTGTCCTCAAATATTTACTAGTTGTGTCTCAAACCTATTCACCTCAGTCTGTCAAATGAGTTGGAGAAGGAAATGGCAAATCACTGCAATTTCTCCACCCAATATAGAACCCAAATGAGGTCATGAAGTATCAAACACAACTGAAAAGAAAATGGCTGACTGAGCCTACAAACTGAGATGCCCCATCAGCTTTCCTAGCTAAAATTTGTTTATATAGACTCAACAACAGACACATATACCAAACATCTCTCTGGGATGCTTTTCACTCAATATACATAGATAGATAGATAGATAGATAGATAGATAGATAGATAGATAGATAGATAGACATAGATATATATAGATAGATAGTCATTGGGTAACTAATACATTATAAATTTGTGAGAAACAAAAACAAAACCCTGTCCTTTTGCCCTACAACCAAAGCCTTGACTTGGATTATCATCGTCTACAGTTCAGTCTTCTGACATCACACAGATGCTTGTTCTCTCTTCACTGATTAATACCATTGACCTTCTACTATTTTGCCTCCAAACTTGAGTTATCCTCTTTATTGTTTGCTTTGATGCTTCATTGTGTCTTTAAAGAATGTATTCTGGTCCTTCTGCTTACAATCTGTCACTCAGTTTAATCTCAACCCAAGTACAACCTTGAGTATTTAATTTCTGGTTGGGTTCTCTGTACATCATGGATAATTATGATGGCTAACAATCATGTAGGTTTTTTTATTCATGTTCTATTCTATTTCTTGAATGGTCTTAAAATGCAGTTTATCATTCATTTTCTACAGGCAACTCAAATGATCCAAACTAATAACACTCATTATCTCATCTGATTTGAACAGTATGGAAGATTCAATCAGTAGAAAGCACTAATTCAATATTAGTAGTTTTCCCTCAGATCTTATTGGTGATACTTTCAGTTAACATTAATTATGACTTAATAAGTGATACAGATATGAATTTTGAGAAACTAGATTCATAAAAGTTAAGGATATCTATTAACTTTTTCCAGAGTATTAGAGTAGTCAAATACCATTTCTTGTAGTTGATGTTATATAACAATTCCCCAAATTATATTGAATAAAATCTTAGTTGTAATATATAGTCCCATTTCCCTTCAACAATGATAGTGTTTTTTTAGTTTTTTGAAGGCAAATGGGGTTAAGAGGCTTGCCCAAGGCAACACAGCTAGGTAATTATTAAGTGCCTAAGGTCATATTTGAACTCAGGTCTTCCTGACTCCACAACAATGATAGTTTTAATTGATATGAAATCAACAACACCAAACAAGTAGTCATGCCATCCTGAGAAAATTAAGCCTCTTAGAAATATCAGTCTCTTATCAAGAAAGTTAATTTTATCAATAAGACATTAACTATCCAAATAGATATTTGGAAAGGTCTGTTTTTCTTTGGGAAGATAATATGTTAGGCATAATTACATAAATCTTGGCAAAAACAGCCATCCCCAACAAATTCCCATTTAATATAGGTGTAGAAAAAAATCAACCAATCAATTCATCATTGTAATTCATTCCTATTATAAAATTGAATCACTTATTGATCTTAAATAAGGTGGATTCCATTATTTGAGGCAATTAGTAGAATTAAGTAAAATAAAATGAGTTTCATGGCAGAGTTATAGATTCAGCCATTACTCTACCTTCTCCTATCACCTGTATTGAGGGATACCTTCTGTTGCAATTAACAAACTGCTGTGGTGAAAAGAACACTAAGATTTTTTGTCAAAACTTAGAATAAGCAGATGCTATATATTTAGAAACCCTGTTTTTACTTTTAAACAGCCTACATGATAAGAGCATCAATTAATAATTCATTAAGTATAAATGATTAACATTAAATTATCAACATTTAATTAGCACTTGTTACCACTTCAAATGTTTTTGACTTTGGTGAAATTTTTTTTATCACAGGGGAGGGTGGGGATAAAAAACTTATTAATTGCTGTTCTCATTAATTTCCTGTAATATACTTGAAAAGGGGGGGATGATGATGAGGACGGAAAGTTTCTATTTGTTCTGAGGTCAAAGAGTGTTCTGTTCCTCCCCCTCCCCCACAAAGGGGGGAAATCCCTAAAGTCAACAGTGTATTAGCAAACCAAAAAATTGTTTCAGAAGTAACTTCATAACTGAATCAGTAGATTGCACAGTGGATAGAGCACTGGCCTTGCAGTCAGGAGGATAGGAGTTCAAATCCAGCCTCAGAGACTTGACACTTACTGTCAAGTGTGACCTTGGGCAAGTCACTTCACCCTGACTGCCTCACATCCAAGGCCATCTCCAGTCATCCTGATTCATATCTGGTCACTGGACCCAGATGACTCGGGAAGAGAAAGTGAAGCTAGTGACTTAGCATATCCCCCACCCCTCCCCATTCAACTCCAGTTCATGTGCTTATCCCTGATGTCTTGGTCTTCTTTGAGAATAAATGAAAAAAAAAAAAGGATTTTAAAAAATCACTGATAGCCTGAAAAAATTGATACTCAAATGGGATGGCCTTAAAAAAGGAAACTGTAGGGGCAGCTAAGTGGCGCAGTGGATAGAGCACTGGCCTTGGAGTCAGGAGAACCTGGGTTCAAATCCAGCCTCAGACAATAATAATTACCTAGCTGTGTGGCCTTGGGCAAGCCACTTAACCCCGTTTGCCTTGCAAAAATCTTTAAAAAAAAAAAGGAAACTGTAGCTAAGATCGTATGTCATAAAGATGAAATTTATCGCTAACAGACAGTATTCTTTAGGTTGCATCCAAGTTATTTGGTGGGAAAAAGACACAAGGCCAAAAGTAAGACTATGAAAATAGATAAATTCTAAGACATTGCCTAATAACTCTTCCAGGATGAGGATCAACAAGAAAATGGTTATAGAAGTTGACATGCCTTGGGGACAGAATGAACCTCAGCTTGGCCTTATAATTTGAAACCTGCCAAAGATTAGCAAATGGGGAACACAGATAGGCCAAAATTCTCCTAGATAACAGTTTTTCCAGGCTGAGCTGATATCAAATCAAACAGACTTGAGTGGGCATTTTAAGGTCTTTTAAACAACTCTTGATAGAACCCAAGGGCCATTAAAAAAAAAGTCAGTGATATAATGAAAAATATTTGACTGGGTTTGTTACCTTAGGAAGACTATTGGCAGGATGAATGTCTGATGAACATGCCCCTTTTGGGTAGAATTTAAAATGCAGGGTATTGCAATCTTGATGGGTTATATACAAGGGTTTTTAAAATATATAAACTAAAATTGCTGTCATCTCCTAAAGATGATTATCTATCTTGATCTTCCTTCCTCCTCTCCCCCCCATAATTATCATAATTTCATTTCTGAAACAAGTGAAAAGCAGTTTAAAAAGCTTACCTTAAGTCAATTCATTTTAACAGATGTTTATTATGGGCCTGGTAAGTCCTGGTAGTTGATACTTGATGCTAGAGATACAAAGCAAAAGCAAATTCTGGCCCCAAAGAGCTTTGCCCTCTATGAGTTTACATTCTTCTGGGAGTTATAACAAGGGCATAAGTAAATTAATATCTAATTTGAGACCAGTTAATTTGATGATGTTTTAACAGAAAGAAAAGGTCTGGCACCTGAATAGTGAAGCAAACTAAGTATTTGAGAGATAAAACCAAGGAGAAAATGCATTCTAGATTTTGGGGAAAGGGGAAATGACCCACATGAATACAATGAGATGGGAAATGGGAAATGGATTGGGGAGGGGGGTGTCAAGGAACAGAGAAGTAATGGTGTGACAACGGATTGGCTTGCATCAAAGAGACAGCAATAGGAAATCAGGGTCCCAGAGAACAAGTAAGAAAACATCCCCTTCTCCTCTCCACAGGACAATGGGGAGGGTGGGGTGGTCCTGTGAGGGCAAACAGTTGAGACACTGTCAGACATTGCTGAAATGTTTTCCTTTGTTACAAGTAAGAGTTCAGTTCTTCTCACTCAATTCCTCCTCTTTAGAGAAAGAGAGTAACATAGAGACGGATAGATAGACAGAGAGACATAGAAACAGAGTGAGAGACAGTGACACAAAGACACAGAGAGAGACAGAGACAGGAGACAGACAGAGAGGAATTCAGGGAGAGACAGAGATAAGAACCAGTGAGAGAGAGAAAAGACAGAATGAGAGACAAAGAGGAAATAAAACTAGAAAAGTAGATTCAAATCATAATTGGGGGCTGAGTTGGAACATACATGCCAGACCAAGGAGCTTATATTTTATCCTAGAAGCAGTAGGAAACCATTGAAAGTTTTTTTTTAGTAAACATTTTACACTTGCCTTATACCAATTATTTTGGCAGCTCCATGAGTAATAGATAGGAGAAGGGGAGAAAACATTTCAGTTCTGCCTCCTTCTTGGAATACCTCAAAGAACCCCAGATTAAGAATCAAGACAACTGAATATCTAGATGGGAGAAATAGACAAGTCTTTCCTAGATCTTGGCTTTTTCATCTGTACAAAGTGAGGGATCAGAATCTTGTGCCGAATCACAAAATCTCAGAGTCAGAAACTTCAGAGGCATGTAACAGCACTAATGGGTGTTCATCTAGTTTTTATATGGAAGTTCCCCATGAGGGGTCTCCCCTTCCTATGACAACCAATACCCATTATGGATATTGAAGTTTGTTTCCATCAAGACAAATCTTCCCCTATGTGACTCTCACTCAACCTCCCTGGGGCTAAGCATAGTAACAGTCCTTCAGGTACCCAAAAGATAGGTAGAATATCTTCTCCAACTTTCTCCTCTCCTGGATAATCACTCCTCATATATCATGGTCTCAAGAGCCTTCACCATTATGGCTGCCTTTTTCTAGATGCTTTTTCTTTTTTTATCAACCTCCTTACAAAAATTTAGTGCACAAAAAGAAAAACAATACTCTAGATATGGTCTAAGCAGGGCAGAGAATGGTAGAATGATTACTCCCCTCACCTTAAACATTATCACTCTTTTAATATGGTCTACGATTACATTAGTTGATTGAAGTTTTTTTATTGCCATGCTACATTGTTGACACATTGGCCATGTAATCTACTGAAAACAAGATATTTATTTTACAATAGCTTTCTATCCATGTCCTATACTTTAAAGAATTTATTTCTGAAAGCATATTAAGATTTCACATTTTTCCTATTAATTTTTTTATTAGAATCTATCAAACATTCTAGCTGGTCTAGATCATTTCAATGCCCAAAAGTGGAATCTAAGGGACCTCATCATTTTAAAAAAAGTCTCCTTGCTTAGAATAATGCTTACACATATTAGCTTTTAATAATTATTGAACATTGAATAGATGGTCTATCCAATAGGGAACTGTTAAGAACTGTTGTGTATGGGAGCATTGTAAACTATCTTCACCTGGTGTCCTTGAGCACCAGAGTCTCATTTCACTAAGTGCCACGGGAATGGGAGTAGATTAAAGACTGGGGACATATTTAAGCACTGGCATTTGGTTCAATAAATGGAGTACTTGGGGATCTTAGAGAACTTGTCATCCTTGTCTTCCTTGTCTCCTGCCCTTCCAACATTTGCCTGGGGAAGATTAAGGGAGTTCAGAAAAGGGATTCAACATATGACATCTGCAAAGGGACTCAAAAGGGAAAAAACAACTAAAACAAACACAAAAACATTTACTATTTTATGATCCCATTTGGAAAATTTTTTATTATACTGATAATTTAGTAGAATGTAACAAATGGTTTTAAAAACAGATTATTGACATGTTCGTTGTATTTTTAAAATTAATATTTCATTTCCCCTCAATTACATGTACAAAAAAATTTTTAAATTTTGTTTTTGTAAGTTTTCAGTTCCACAATCTATCTTTCTCCCCTTCTTCCCTTCTCCATTTCCGAAACAATATGATATATAATAAACATGACCAATGTGTTCTGTATTTTGAACTGTAATTTTTTACATTTTATGGACAAAACTTTCTGGATGAATATTTATTTTATAATTCAAGTTAATGAGAAAATATTTAATCTACAACTTTGCAGATGATTTTTCAGAAATCTATCCAACATGTAAATCGAGTTGTAAATGCATTGAATTTTCCCACTGTTACTTTCTTATTTTTGCTTTTAAATGTAGAAATAATTTTCAATGAAAGTACCCCAGGCTTACCTTCTTCAACTAGGCCAACAGAGCACAAATCTTTTGACCTATCGAACAGACTTATGCTTTGTTCTTTCTGTCAAAATTTATATAACATTTTAATTAAGTCCCTTTACACTTTAGTTCCACATTGATAAAATTTTTTATAAAGTCATTAGGTCTATCATGGTGATCCAGGACATAAAGAAATTATTACAAGAGGAATGATTGTTCATGTTTACTATGTATATTGAATTTCAAAGAGGAAGTGCTGTTAAAGTAAGACTTTTCATATAAACACAAGATGAACAGGATCTTAGTTTATATTAGAAAATTTAAAGGTGAACCAAGCAGTATCAAGTAAATGACACCCCAATTTTAACAATGTAACCAATATTTTATATTTCTAATGAATTCAGCAGATTTGTTCCAGACCATTGATATTTTTGAAATATAAAGAGATGGAATAATGCAGGAAAAGACAAAATTACACATAATTGTAAGGGTTAATTTGATATTGTGGTTTCCTGGCATGTCTTCACCTAGTCCGTTAATACTTCTAAAAATCATTTCAATTTAACTTTTAACTTGAAATTATAAATGCTCAATTATATCCACCAGATGGTAACTATTCATTAATTATATTCTTATAAAAAAATCAACATTTAAAAATTATCTATTTCTAAAGCAACTGCAATCCCACAACTGCAATCACAAAAAGTTAAGCAACCACCAGATAAATTGACCATGCTTACTTTTATTTGAAGATCCTCTGAACTGTCTGGCGACATGTAGAGACTAAGTAGAATCGGCAAGGCGTTTGTCATTGCCACAGCGCGTGCATGCTCAGGAGTGTGTCTTCCAATCTGTCCTAAGGCCCAAGCAGCAGCCGACTTAATATGATCTTCTGATTCTTCTGTCAAACAGACTGCCAACTGGGGCACTCCCTGCCGTGTGGATCAAAAGAGCAAGTGTTATGAATCTCGAGCAGGATTAAAGAGCCTTCTTTGGCTCCGAAACATTAGAAGAAATCATTTTAGTCTTGATCCCTTTCCCACTAAACGGCTCAGTAGATGAGCATATCACAGGGGCTGTCATTTTTGGAGTCAATAAAATGACTAGAACTAATTTACTTTAATTATCTGTAACAATCCAACTAAATGGAGAATAACTCTGCTAGATTCTTCAAATCAGTATTCATTTAATCAAACAACAGACATCACAGACCAGCTTTCAGGGTGACAAAGCCTGAAAATATTTGGGATTTTGAGATCTCTGGCTTTCCTTGGTTTTAAATAATCACATTACTATCTTAAATTTAAATAAGTTGTCATTTTCCACCAAATAAAATAAATATGAAGGTGTCTTATATTTTGAATTGATGGCATGGTTAACATATCAGCTGTACTCCTATCAGGTAAGTTTTTTTTTCAGTTAAAAACAAATTGTTCCATGAATAGGATCAGTTTTTAAATATGATCTTAAAACTATTTTAACTGCCATATTCACTCTTAAAAATATAATTTCTATACATCTGATATGTGATTAAATGTTTCACTTTAAACCTTGAACTAATCTATATATTCATAGCAGAAAGCTGAAAGAATTTGTATGAACCTCATTTTCAAGTCATTTCATAGCTGTAATTATGACCATCTTAAATTTATTACCACAGGAACTTATCCTGATACACTCTCATGCTACTGGAGTGGAATTTGAATCATTTTCTACTTCTTTTGGTCCCAGTCCTTAAGTTTGCCCATTGAAATTAATTTACTTAAAAAAGAAAAACCTCCAAGTCATTTAATTGGTTTCTTTTCTAAAAATTAAAGCTATGACTGCTAGTATAGAAAGGTCACACTAGTCTTCGGAGTGAGTTCTGCAGAGGATATCCACATTTCAAGGGGTTAGTTGAGTGTGTTTTAAGAAACAAGAGAGAAGATAGCAATTCTTAGAAGCCACTCCAAATTCTATAGATTTTGTTGCTCTGACTACCTTACAGTATCGTAGTGAATTCTGATTAAGATATATATGTGAAAAGTGCTTTGGAAACTGTAAAAACAAGGGGGGAAAATGTGGTGTTGCTATAATCAGTGGTGGCTATGGCATGTCTTTGTTGCTATGGTTGGCTTGCTCTCAACCTAGACAGAGATGAGAAAAGGGAAAGGTCACCTTGTAAGTCTGAGAAGGAAAAAGTACAGGTCAAAGGCAATCCTCCCCTTTCCCACTCTTCCTATGTTTATTCCTTCTGGTTACCTAGGAAACAGGCAAAGCCATGAAACATTAATCCTATTGGCCCAGACATAATCCTCACCACCATCACTACCACCATCAGCAGAGACATCACTATGACCAGAGGCTTAAACTAACTTTCTCAACTTCACTGACATCTTTCAGGTCCATCTATGGAAAATGAAACAGGATGACAAAATGAAGGGTTTTTTTAAAAAATATAATCAATAGAAGTCGTAAAGAGATAGGAAAAAAGATGGACAAAAAAAGAAAATGGAGCAAAAGGGAATCATGAACTAGATGGCGGATAGGGAGAATGTTCTGAGGATTAGCAAGGGATTGAAAAAAATCCACATTTCTGTTCAAGCAGAGAAGCAGGTTTTCTACACTGATAAGAAGCCCACACCTTAGGGGTCCTCATAGCCACCATGACTATTTGACTAACATTTTCTTCCTTTGGAAGGTCAATAGTGGCAATAGTGAATCCAGATGACAGGAAAAAACCCAAAACTGAAGGAGCAAAATTAGGTCTATATGCTTTACTTTCCCTACTGCCTTTCTTCTATTAAGTCAGCTTGGGGGGGCGGGGAATGAAGGAACAACAACTCCTTCGTCATCCCCTTATAGTCAACTCCTGACCAAGGTAGACACTCCAAAACTTGAAGAAGAATAATGACATTCATTTTGAATATGATGGTTTAAGCTGTGAATGTAGAAAATGTAGTTGTTACTTTTAAAAAGCTTTATTTAAAGAGCTTACTCATCATTTCAGGAGCTCATTAGTGAATCCTTACAAGACAAAATAAAATAAATACAATAAACTAAGGGTTTCAAATATATTTGATATTTATAGTTAATAAAAAATTGTTCAAGTGAATGGACATTTTATCATAACTAAGGGAACACTATATTTAAACTCATTGAAGTGGAAGTGATCCTTGGCCCACTGCATCAAAAAGTTATCTGAATATATGGCTAATGAAAGATGTATGTTCAGGCATTCTTTTAATCTGGTTACAATATATGTCATTTTACATATTTTATACTCTGAGGAGTAATATGAGAGTATAGAATTTTCTTGGAATTTCATTATAATGATAATAGGAAAATATGAAGAACTCACCTTGGAGATGATCACTGCCATGGCTAGGTTCTCAGAATGTGCAGCTACATAGCCAAGCATCATGATGCCAGGAAGCCTTATATTTCCTTTGCAGGAACCAATACAATCAATTACAGCAGCAACTCCTCCTGCATTAACTATCAGTTGTGATAGCTGTAAGAAAAAGACCAATCTAGAAACTTCAGGCAAAAGACATCAGAGTAACTTATCTAGCTTATCTTATCTATCATTCTTATGGTACTCCAAATCATTTTTTACTTAAGATCCAAAAAAAAGTATGCTTCTTTTGGTAAAATGTATGGTTTATTTCTGAAGAAAGTAAAATTTAATATATGGAAAAATAATTCATGAATTTCTTACACATTTACCAAAGACATACCTATGTGTAGCATTCCTGCCGCTTCAATGCATCTCTCTATATATACATATATATGTGTGTGTATATATATATATATGCATATATATATACACACACACACACACACACACAGTGTGGCTTGTTCTGTGGTTTAATTTTTCATGCATTGATAGCACAACTTTTATCCCTATTATAATGGGTGTCAAAATTCCTCACCTAGACTCTGAGCCTAGGGCTAGCTCATAACTAGCTAGCTATTGAAACTAACAATCATAATGTGAAGGTATAAGGATGATTAATCATTGAGTAGAAAATAAAATGTCACATAGGAAATATTCTAATCTAATTATCCTTCCTTTGTTACTACCAATTTCTAAGTGATTTTATTTTAGTCATGAAGACTCTAGGTCAAGTTGTCAGGTGAGATGAAAAACATGTACCTTAAAGGAATGAAGAGTGATTAGTCAGTGTGCCTATTGCTAAAAATAAACAAAGAAAACTAGAAACTACTTTAGAGTTGGTTCAGTCTCTGCATCTTATTATTTCATATTTTCTATTCATGTAGAAGACACCAGGAAGGAAATAGTATTGCTCTGTGTAACCTTTATACAAATACAGTGTCTTATTATGCAAGCATCTCAATTAATTCTAAAAAAACTCCACATACCTGCCTGAGTAAAGCGAAAAAAATATGTTAATGACTAGTATTCGCCCCAATCTGGTTTTGGAGAAACTGAGGACAAGAGAATTGAAATGACTTGCCCAAAGTTATTTTAATAGAGAGTTTGTAAAGAAAGAAGTTGGAATTTCTGACTCCAAATCCATCAATCTAACCAACCAAGCATGTAATGGATGTCACAATCCTTGTGCCCTATAAATAGTGAAAATCAAGCTAATGGGCTATTTTATTTACAAGAGATTTATGGATTTTTTGTTTATTTTTTACCTCAGGTGTATGTTTTGCTATTTCTCTAATTAGAGTTGAAGCATTTTTCTTGACATAGTCATCTTTGTCCTTTAGGCATGTAAGAACCACAGGGAAAATTTCTGCTTCAACAATCATTTCCGCCAGGTCCACCGAATGTTTTGCTATCTGACTAAGAGCAGAAAGCACTTGACGCTATTGAAGAAGAATAATTATTTAGATTCTATTAGAAAGGTTTTATAAACAATTTTTTCAGACATTCATGACTTCAAACGCTTTTATAAACTTTTCTACATAGACTTTCACAGCTTTTGGTATATAGGAAAACATAAGTATATATATTCATGTGACTTGAGTTTCATTATATCCATGTCTTTTAACTAAGAATACTCACTTTAAAGGCAAAGATCTCTTTTCCATTTATTAAAGTTTCATACAACAGTAAATGATCAAATAAACCTAACAAAATTCTGTAATTATGAAGCATCCAAAACAGAAATGTATGGTATATTTAGGTTACCAATACTAAAATCTGACTTACAGGTCTAAGATTTTAATTTTGTCATAATATTGATACCATCTCAAAGAATTTTACTTTTACTTTAATGAAAATATTGAGATTTTTAAATATTCTAAAAAATACAAGATGTCATTACACATGTATAATTGTACACATGTACAAAATTGGTTGTTATTGCAGAGAGGGGAGGGAGGGAGAAAGAATTTGCACCTCACAATTTTTTTTAAAAAAGAATGTTAAAATTATTTTTACACATAATTGGGAAAATAAAAGATTATTCAAACAGCATAATACATACAAGATGTCCCAAAAGTCTTCATGTAACTTTTATCACGAAGCCTTTTTGAGACACTGTATAAAATATAACATCCATTTTTCATGTAATTGGGAAAAATAAAAGATTGTTCAAATAGCATAATATATACAAGATGTCCCAAAAGTCCTCATGTGGCTTTTATCGCTAAGCCTTTTTGAAACACTACATAAAGTATAACATCCATATAATTAAAATAAATTTTAAAATTTCATTTAAGAAGTAATAAGATATAAATAAAAGACAATGCTATTAATTGGACATTATGATTTTCTATGTAAAAAAAGATTTTATTTTAATGAGAATGTTTCAATTATTAATACAACTGACCAGGATGCATTTGTACTCCTTGCAATATTTCATTCTATCACAAAGTGATTTTCTTAATTGTGATTCTAATTCTAAAAACTTATTTTGATGTCTTATTTTTACAAATCATGTAAGGTAACATCTGTTCTCAAAGAAAATTGAATGACTATTTTTAGAAATTTTAACAATATAGCTCATAGGTATTTTTGTTTTCTAATATCTACAATGGGTTGGGGTTTTTTTTAAGTACCTTCAGTTTAGCATCAAGGTTCAGGATCATCTGTGCTAAGTGAGCAATAGCTCCTGCATCCACCACTGTCTGGGCTAACTCTGGAGAATGCTTTGAAATATCACTGAGAGCTGAGGCAGCAATCCTTTTCAAAGCAATTTCTGGCTCTTGGATACAGAGTACTAAAAGGGGAACTGCTCCCGCATCCACCACAGCTTGCGACAGTTCTGTAGGTCCAAGAAAAGTAATTAAGTGAGTATGGGTGACTGACCCTTGTGCAAGCCATTTTTCACTCTGACAGATACAGCAAAGAAAAAAAAGGGGAGGGTGAACTGCACTGTCTCGACATCTGCATTTCAAATCAACCCTCCTGGTTTTCATAAACCATGTGGACCAATCCTGAGCTGAAAAGAATACAGGTCAATCGATGGACCTCCATTTACATGCACACATTTGAGGTAGATTAGGCTGAAATGGCTTGTTATTCTGCCTTTTTTTTTAAGAGAGAGAGAGAGAGTAAGCAGATGTCAGCTGTTTAAGCTTTGACTATTTTGCCTTTATCAATAGGCAAGCATTTTATGTGTGGATTACAATAACAGAGAAAATAAAAGTACCAAAATTTGACCCACCATCCTAATTAGGCAGTATTTGTCCTATTTATGTAAACATTAACATGGATCATGTGTCAGTACAATAAGAAAGGATTTTTTAAAAATTCTATTCCTTTTGGATCTCTATCAAAAAATTATTTTTGCTTTATAATACTACACAAATAACCAGTTATTTATTTAATCATTTTAAAACATAATTTCTTATTAAAAAGCATGTCCTAAGAGGCATATAATTGTTAAACATTTAATAATGTTTAATCAGTTAATATTTATCACATTGGAGATGAAGAATCTGGGCAATATTTTAAGTAACTTGAATGATCTAGCAATTAATGTGCATATTCAGTATTATCATTTATAGAAAGCATCAGTTTAAAAATATTGAATAATTGTAGAAAGATCCACGATTCACATGAAAAGTACCATAGAGTTTAAAATATCACCAGAATATTGTTCAGATCTACATTGATGCATAATGAAATTTTTAAATGTCCTTTAACATTTTTTAAATGAAAAAATAAAACATCCTTTAAAAGTGTTAGTCTTCCTTCTAATATGGTCTCTCTCTCATTTCCTTTATTTTATACTGCCTCTACAAATTAGAACAATTATATCTCAGAGATTTGGATCTTCATTTAGCATTTCGATCAATGTCTTTCATTTAAAAGGATGTACTTAATTCTTTTATTTGAGAAAAGGGGAGGATGTGTTGTTAACCTTATTTTTAAAAAAGAGATTACTGAAAACACTGCTGGAGAAAGACAGCTGCTATTTACCCCAACTTTGTATTTTTTTAAAATTATTTTAAGAGCACAGAAGCACTTAGATTCTATCACATGATACTTACAATTTAGATAGGCTGTAGGAACTAAGTTATGGTTTATGTGTTACCTACAGAACAAATGAAGAACTCAACAGTTTTTTTTAATTGTTTCACTTAGAAATGCATCTGGCTGTGAACATGAAGGGATATTGTTAGCATGTAATTTTCTTCAAAACTAAAAGCAAGTATAAAAAAAAGACAAAGGTAACAACAGACTAGTGAAATATCAACTTAACAATAAAACAGATCCCTCTGAGACATCTTCAAAGCTGCCACAGCAAGTGTCTGAAGAGTGATCAGCAGACAGGTGATACTATCACTGGGGTGGAAAGACAGTTTATTGTAGCTGTTCCTAATAGTCACTTTTTGTAAAGAATGAGAGCAGTGGAACTACAAAAAAAGTTGAACTGTATATGTCTCTGATATTCTATTGAGTAACTTGATGTTTCCACTATATATACAATTTAAATGATATAGACTGTTCCAGATAATCTATCATTTTTCATATTTTTATTTTTATTTATTTAAGGCAATAGGGTTAAGTGACTTGCCCAAGGTCATACAGCTAAGCAATTATAAAGTGTCTGAGGTCAGATTTGAACTCAGGTATTCCTGACTCTAGGGCTGGTATTCTATCTACTGCATCACCTAGCTGCCCCACAATTTTTCATGTATGTTTTTAACTGGTTCATATTAAAACATCACAGTACACATGTCCAATGAATTGAATCCATTTGCTTAAATGGAACCATCATTTTAATTATATTTATATTAAGATTTATTTTATAATTATACAAATGAGGACGGCTAGGTGGCGTAGTGGATAAAGCACCGGCCTTGGAGTCAGGAGTACCTGGGTTCAAATCCAGTCTCAAACACTTAATAATTACCTAGCTCTGTGGCCTTGGGCAAGCCACTTAACCCCATTTGCCTTGCAAAAACCTAAAAAAAATAAAAAATATAATTATACAAATGATAAAAGTATTTTAAAATCATTATGAATATTATGTTATAATACATAAATAATATATAAAATTGTATAATTATATAAATTTAAATTATATTTAAGTTTTATTGACCATTTTCACAATCCCCACATGTACTTTTTCCTTCTGTTGTGAAATTATTAAGCTTACATTTTACTCCTTCCCCAAACACTACAAAGTTTTACTCAAAACTCTATTACATGGTTATTAAGTTCTATGAAAATAGGGATCATGGCTTGTATTATCTTCCTATTTTCCCAGTTCACCTTAAGTAGATAATAAATGTTATTAAATTGAATTCTTCAGCTTCTTTTTAAGCACTCAACTCCATCTGTTGCACTCTGGAGCACATTTGACTTTATGCCTATAGTAACACAGAGTGAGGTTGACCACAGGAGGTAGAGTCTTCAGTTGACTCAATATTTGAAGAGTTGTAGTATATAATAGTGGGGTTGGACTTGTTCTGTAGAAATAGGATACAGTAGGAATGGTGGCTAGACATTAGGAGGAAAATTTCAATTAGGAGGCGAATCTCAATTTCTTATCAGGAAGGACATAGTGTAAAACAGGAGTTATCATACTAATCCACACATATTCCTTTATCAGTTGAATTCTTGAAATTCTTGACCTAGAAGGTCCTTTTCCTGATGAAAATAAGCATTTTATTTCTAACGTCTACCCTTAGAGAAGACACTAAAGTTCTTACCAGGTTAAATGATTTGTCCAGTCACAAAGCCAATGGGAATCAAGAGATGGATAGATGGATATTAAGTCTCATTAACTCAAGGCTAACCTCTATCCATTTTTTCAGTAGTTCCTAGACTTTCTGATATTGGGATCCTTTTATATTCTTTTTTTTTTTAGGTTTTTGCAAGGCAAATGGGGTTAAGTGGCTTGCCCAAGGCCACACATCTAGGCAATTATTAAGTGTCTGAGAACGGATTTGAAACCAGGTACTCCTGACTCCAAGGCTGGTACTTTATTCCCAAGGAGCTTTTGTTTATGTGGGTTATCTCTCTCAATATTAAGACATATTATATTATTATGAAAATACTTTTGACCTTAAGGAGCCCCTGATAAGAATCTCAGAGATCCCTAAAGATTACTGTACCACACTGAAAATCTCTGCACTATTGTCATTGGGATTCTTGTTCAAGTGTATGTATAACATTTAATGGTAGAGGCAAAATGGTGTCAGAGAAAGATGGTCAGCCCTGAAATCAGGAATTGTCTGGTTCAAGTCTTGCCCCTATTACGTATTAGAAAATTACCAATGTCTGTGACTTTGTCACTTCATTCAAATCTTGTCATTACTATCTCCATGTCTCTCACTTCACTAGCCTTACATTCAGGAAGACACAGCTAAATTTTAGAATCACATTCTAGATGAAATCTTTTTTGCTCTCAAGATGCCAAGTCTTCTTCCCAAATATGTCAATGTTTATATTATGTGTATATTATATGTACTGTCATCTCTTCCAGATAGTCTCAAGGACAGGGACTTTTTAACTTTTATATCTCTGGCCTGGCATCTATTAAATATTTGTTAACTGATTGAATACAAGCAAATCAATTAACCTCTCAGTTTCTCAGGCAATTCCCAAAGTGTAGGTTTCAGTAAGTTGGCTGTCCTCATAGCAGGAAAGCTTTTTCAAATCAAGGAATTCCCTAAACTGATCAAATCATAGATTTGAATTTCAAAAAGCACATTATTTTGTATTGTGTTATACATCACTGGATTCTAGCAGAAAAAGAACATTAGAGTCAAGGCATCCCGAGTTCAATTCTCATGTCTGACATTTACATGGTTACATGCATATGAACAAGTTATTTACTTTAACCTCAAGTCTCAGTTTCCTTATTTATAAAGTAGTGATGATAATTCTTGAAGTATCTACTTCATGGGGCAATGTTATATGAATGTGATAAATGTGTTTTATAAATGTTATATAACTGTAATTATTCCTAACAATTAGAGATGGTCCTGTGAGGGAAGGAGACGAACAAGTGGAGGCCAGAACAATATTTACTATTTCATCAGTTTCCTTATCTGATTCATTTTAGGGGGGGGGTTGCAAGGCAATGGGGTTAAGTGGCTTGCCCAAGGTCTCACAGCTAAGTAATTATGAAGTGTCTGAGGTCAGATTTGAACTCAGCTACTCCTGACTCCAGGGCCGGTGCTCTATCCACTGCACCACCTAGCCACACCCTGATTCATATTTTTAAGAGAAAAGAATAATCCTTGGTGTTCAAGCATGTTGTAGCTTGGATGCCTTGAGCAAAAAAGCAGTCAACAATGAACTCATGAATAATAATGGTAAAGATGTGAAACATTTTTTAAAATTTTATTTTATTTTAAATAGGTAAACCACCAAATTATTTCCTTTCAAAATATAAGTTTTGTTCTTCAAAACAAGAAGCAGAAAGGTGAAGTGGAAGGAGTCCTGGACTTGTCATCAGAGCACCTAGACTTATCTCTTGGAAAGGTTATTTTGGGGTTTCATTTATTTAGGGAACTCAATTAACCTGAACTTTATTTATTATCTAAAGGAGCTATAATACTATTCATTCTACATTTACAAGGTTGCTTCAAGGTTCAAGTAGGTTAATATGCACAAAGCACTTTATAGATCACAAGGAATTCTATAAATGTAAGAAGTTGTTATTCCCGGCCTACAGATAATTATGGAAATAAACAAGAAAAGAAGGATCTAAAGATTTATTATATTAAGAAAATGAAACATTTTCATAGCATTTGAGATCACTGACATTTGGGATTTGTTTTACTTTTTTTATATATTTCAAGGAGAGTTACATCCATTATGTGGATAAAACTATAGAGAATGTATAATCAGTTATTTTTAACTAATCTATTACTTAATTAAAGCATATTGGAGTCAGGAAGACACAGGCCCAAGTCATTGCTCCTATTACATACTAGACAATTACCAATGTGGGCGTAAAACAGAAATAGTCTTTCTCTTTAGTTTTTCATCCTTTCCCTCATTCCCTTAAATCATTTCTTTACTATATTACTTTATTCTTTTCCAATTTTTGAAATATTTTTAAAGTTTTCTGTTTTAAATTCTATTCCTCCTCACCTCTCTTCCCTTTCCACTTCCTGAGATGCTAAGCAATCAGATATAGGTTACACATGTGTGATTATGTAAATCATTTCCATATTTTGTATTACTGTTATTTTTTTTAAAAAACTACCTTTGAGGGTATTATTTATCTCTAAAAAAAGAAAAGTAACCTCTTTTAATGATTGCACATTATCAGTAATAAAGGCAGGTTATTTGAATGACAACTCATTTACCCAGAAAGGATAGGAAATATGAAAGCTGCTGCTCATTGCATGCTTGCAGACAAGTGAGCGTACAGTATTCAGATTTGATACTAGACTATGTCAGTAAAGGAATAACTGGTGCCTTTCTGTCCCATGAATGGCTCATTGTTGAGCAATGAAACTGAGCCAGCCTCCTCTGTGGGACTGTGACATCAGAAACAAAGATCAGCTAATCACACTCCTCTTTTGTTTCCCTTACCTTTTTTTTAATCCTTCTGATAACATCTATAATTCCTCTAGAAAATGGATGATGGAATTTATACAGATATGTTTCTTTGAATATGTTTTATAGGAGAAAAGTTGTGTTGAGTATTTTCCCTTCCTTGGGTTCTAATATAGCTGCTTTTTAGAACTGTTTTCTTTAACATAATAAGGACTATTTTGATCTCTTATAATTTGTGGGGAAGCTTATTGGAGGCTATATATATATATATTATCTTTTTTTAAGTTCAAAATTTCAAGAGAATATGAGCTTGTCGAGGATAATTCATTTTTTGCCTTTTGTATCCTCTTTAAGTCTCAAGTCTCCTCTTCCAGAATTCAGTAGAATATCTTGAAATTATTTTAGGTGGCCATGATTTAAAATATAAATGAAAAAGGTAGAGACTGTTTGGGATCAGGTTCAAATTCCAAATATTTCATTACTAGCAGAAAATTGATTCGCAGCAAACCTTGTGATAAAAAAAAATAGTACAGTTAGATAGTTAAAGGGAGAGGAAAACTGGGATAACACACAGGCTAAAGATGAAAAAATTACTTTTATGATGATTGGAGGCAAAAATACTAATCAGTCAACCATACAAATTGCATGCCAGGGGTCACTGGAAAGGGATTGACCCCATATTTAATGAAAAGGAAGCAGCAATACCTCTAAAGTATAATTGAAAAAAAACGCCAATTTTGGCAAAAAAATGATTTTCCCTTAATTGTCCCCTAGTGGTTCTCTGCTCCACCTCTAATTCTTGGAGTCATGTTTTAAGTAGCATCAGATCAGATGAAAGACCAGTCACTGAGGACCAACAAAGAAGAGCAAGATGGGTAAACGGGAGGATAGCAAAAATTAAAGGGAGACTCTGGAAGCACATTAATGTTTTAAGAACACTAATAAATTTTAAAGCAAAAAAGATAGAAATCTAAAAATTGACCTTGTGCCTATGTAACTAACAAAAAGGATTAAGGAAAGAAACAGATAAAATGATCCAATGCAAAAATTCATGGAAAGGGTCATTTTAAAGATAAAAGTCAAATCCATAGGCTTATTAAATATGAGAAATTTTGAGTGATATAACAATAATAAATGAGTATAATTTAAAAATTATTACTGACAGATATTTTCAAATTGAATTATTTTCATTGTTAACACAAAATGTAATTCTCTTGCTTTGAAAAAAATCTCTTTCTAAATCCTGCAAAAATTAGGTTTAATTTTGATGTTTTTCCATTCAAGAGTCTAAGTTTTCTTGGGTGGTTTCCATCCGTCAATTAAAAAATGGATAAGTTTTTGCATATGGCCTTAATATGTACAGACATTTAAAAATCTGGTCACCACTTAGAACAAGAAATTTAAATCACTGTTCTGTTTGATACTTTCTATAATGGACAAAATATCTTAGATTTTTTAAAGGTATAATCCAGATAATTATAATTTCTTTAAAAAAATAAAACCTGATTTAATTGCTTTCCACCACTTCCAAAATGAAAGCAATCATGTTTCAATTTAATAATGCATAGTGATAAATAAATCAAAATGTACATAATTCACTATAGTTTGAACATATTAACCCTTTGTTATTTAGAAACAATCGAGATTATAAAGAAATTTGCTTTATAGCTGTTTAAGCTTTATTTTTCAGGTATTTTACTTTAAGATAGTTGGTCTGATGGCAAAATGATCTAGTCCCTTTAAAATTGGTTGGTATAATGCTATTGCATTCATTAGATAAATCATGGCCAAATAAGAAATTAAGGATTACTTGGGACAAATACAATAACATTATAAACCACTCCTCCTACACACCCAGCCCTAGTCCTTTATAAAATCAGCCTGGAATTGCTCTAAGTGAAAGCAAAGAGGCAAAAATGGGAGAGCTCATGTTAATCTGCTTCTTAAAGTGAGAAAATTTAAAAGCAAATAACAAGAAATGTTAATTTGGTATTTAGCATCGGACTCCACTTTAACACAGTTTCAAATAAACTAACGGGAAAAAAAATGCCCCTAAACCTCAACCCTCTGGTGCTGACAAATGCAAAGATAATGTATGTAAGAAATAGAAAGTGGATATTTCCTATTATAGTCTGGAATGCCTCAGAAATAACTAATTTACCTATATAAATGTGACTATGGTTTTATTTTTATTTAGAGAGAAAATCTCTATTTGCATTTTTTCTTCTAGGTCTAATTCTCTATGGAATTTTCCCAATGTGGGATCCTAATGGGATTTCTCAGACCACTGGATCTTTTTCTTCATGTTATGTAGATAAAAATAACTGGGCATTGGCCAAATATGTTCAACTGAAATAAAAAATTGACAATATTGTCCATTGACAAATTCATAAAGTATTGTATTTTGGAAATAATCAGTTCAAATATTAATGAACGCCATCCTAGACAAATTCCTACTCAAGATCTGTATTTGATTTAATTCTGTCTATTCATTTCCCAATAGAGGGGAGGACAACAAGCAATGTATAAGAAGACTGGAAAGGTTGGGGATGAGGGGAGGGAGGGTTCGAATGCCAGAAAGAATTTTATATTTGATCCAAGTAGTAAGGGAATCACTGGAATTTAGTATTGAGGGAATCAAGATCAGACCCATGAATTAGAAAGAGCCACATGTATGCTTTTTAATCTCCTTTACATTTCACATTTCAATTTTTTTTATAAGCACTGTATATATGTATGTTCCCCAGGTTATTTTTAAAATGTAATGTAACATGGAGCAGCTAGGTGGTACAGTGGATAAAGCACCGGCCCTGAAGTCAGGAGTACCTGAGTTCAAATCCGGCCTCAGACACTTAATAATTACCTAGCTGTATGACCGCAAGCCACTTAACCCCATTTGCCTTACAAAAAATCTTAAAAAAAAAGGTAATGTAACAGTGGCATTGCAATCTAGAACACTTATGTATCATAGACCTGCTTATTAATCATTTACTGTAACAGAATCAAAGTAACACAAACTGAAATGGAAATAATTGGGTTAAAAAAATCCAAAAAACACCACCACCCGTCCTCAAAAAGTTTGCATTCAGCCCATTCAAAGAATACAAGATGTAAACAAGTATATTCTAAAAGCAACCAACCAACTCATCTGAGAGAATATAAATAACCAGGGAAACCACGAAGGGCTTCATGAAGCTTGAATGAGTGAGAAAAGGGAAGGAATTTATTCCAGAAACAAGGACATTTTATGCTAAAGCATGAAGATGGGAGAGCAAGTGACAAGTTTAACATGGTCAGTCAGTTTGGCTAAAATAGATTATACAAAAGAGAAGAATGTAAAATAAGATTTTAGAAAAGTAAGCCAGAGTGAGGTTGGGAAAAGCGAAAACTTCAGAAGCTAAATAGTCTATACTTTGTCCTGGATGTGATTAGGGGGTCACATTACATTCAGACATATTTTAGGAATATTGTTTTGACAGCTATGTGAAGGATTAGAGAAGAGAAAGAGTGGAAACTGGCAGTCCAATTAGAAGAGTGGTTAAAGGTGATAAGGCTCTGAAGTACAGTGGCAATAATATGAATAGAGAAAAGGGCATAGATATGAGCTATTAAGATATAAAATCAAAAGCATGGGAAATAATAGCATATTGGAGCATGGGGTGAGAGGTGGTTTCAAGGTTTGTGAACTTTGGTTTTTAGAAGGATGGTGATGACCTCAATAAATAGATTGGTTTGGAAAGAGGTTGGATTCTCTTTAGGACTTCATAGGTCTTCAGAGTCTGATCTCTCATCTTATAGAAGTGGAAATTAAAGACCAGAGACTTTGTCAATAAGCAAATAACAGGGTCAATTCTAACTCCAAACCCAATAGTTTTTCTACTATCATCATGGAACCTTCTCATTTGAGGTGTGAATGCTAATCACCAAGTTTGATGACTAATAAATAATTAACAAACATGCATATGATACAATAGTGTTCTAGATGGTAATATCATTGTTACACTATCTTTTAAAAAGTACCTGGGAAACATATGTACCATGTTTATAAAATTGAAAGCTTCCTTTATTTTTTGAATGTTTCTCCATAACAATCATTTAATCAAGTATAATAATTATAAATGTTTACACTCATTAAATAGTATTACTTAATTCTCATGTAAATTTTCTAATTCTACCAACAATGGTTTTATAAACATTAAACTTATATTTGTGTTCTAATAATTCTTTATAAATGATGAAGGAAGGAATCTTGGAGATCACTGCATCACTCTAGTTTCTTATTGATATGAAATAGATAATGTTACCCAAGTCCCAAAGCCTAACTTGTATGAAACTCCTTCTTTCTCATTAGTGGAGATCAGTGCCCTGCATTACAAGAGAGGGTGCTCTTGGTTGAGCTGAGTTACCTTACTCCCAATGGAAGAAGCTCTTTCATGCTTTATTACAGGTATATATTTTCCTGTGTATGTTTCCTCTGATTTGTTTTGTGATCAACTTGAATAAAAGGGTTCCTTTATTAATTCTGATTATGTGTTCATGTGGAACTGATACTCCATAAGGAGTAAAGTCTTGATAAAGCTAGGGGTCCTCTCCTTTCCCCCCAAATAAACTGTTATCAGAAGTTTAGCTTGAATCTGAAAAACACATTCCCTAGTTAAATAATATTTAAGGGGGCAGAAACATTAAATTCTGGTCCAATATCTGCTCTCTATCTCTGAAAAGAGCAGAATGGTCAAACTTCTGAGTCTCCTACTTCCCATTCTGACAGTGTCCTTTGAAGAAGGGTGAAGGGAGAAAAGGCCAACTATGTCTATTCTGTCTTCATTTGAGGCTACACATGGAAGACAACCCTCACTATATGCTTTATTCAGTCATTTTCATTCATGTCTGACTCTTCATGAACCCATTTGGGATTTTTTTCATCAAAGATACTGGAATAGTTTGCCATTTCCTTCTCTGTCTCATTTTACCAATGGGGAAACTGAGGCAAACAGGGTTAAGTGATGTATCCAGGGTCACACAATTAGTAATATCTAAGTAATATCTGAGTAATATCTACCCCAAACTATCTAACCAAAGCCACCATATCTCCCTGTTGGAAGTCCACTTGGGACAAATTCGTTTGGGGAGAAGGAGCTCAAAGGACAATGTAACAGGGGTAAGGAATATGCTATAGTTCAAAAGATATTCATACCCAGTTTGGAAGCATTTATGGGGAAAAAGCAACCTATCCATCAGAGAATTCCATGAGAGAAGTCATGCACACTCTGGAATGATTGTTATAGGGGGAAAGTATGGAAAAAGGTTTTTCAAGGGAACAAGTAAGCACATCTACTCAGAAGGAGAGGACCAAAGTTCTAAGTGCTGCCCCAGGAAGGGTTTCCTATATTTGATTTTTAAATAATGCTGTATAATGTCCCTTAGATCTTAACATACTATGAGTGTAATATCAGTTATTGAGATATTAAGATATTGTCACCACTAAAGAATTTGCAAAAAAAAAGTGATTTTAATGCACTCTTGCCCTCAAATATAAACCTTCCAGACTAGTTCTCACTGAAGTATAGCTAACAAAAATAGCAAAGATATCAAAAAATTCATAACTATATTATATGTATATTTAGAATACTGAAAATCACCCAGGGCAATGTCACTTTGCACCACCAAAGGCTATAATTAATTATTTTCAAATTGAAACCTCATTCAGCCCAGTATATGCTGTCCCAGTGCCAAAAGATAAATGGGAGAAATAATTTATTTCCATTTTACTTGTACTTGGTTATCAATACCAGTATTAGAAGGAGGAAAAGTAGTCAGCTTAATCAAAGCACTGAGGAGATTAACAATAGAAGGGTTAGGTTGATTGGTTTTCAATTTTTATAATATATAATATATATAATTATAATTATAATAAGTAACATCCATAATCATACAAATATACATGTGTAGCCATTTACCCCAATATGGAAGAGAAAAAAATATATTTTTCCATCCCTAAAAGTATAAGAAAACAACAATAAACTTCCTTGCACCAATTAATATTGTAATTTCCAGCCTGGAGTCAGAAAAACCTGAACTCAGATCTAACCTCAGACAACACCATGACCCCTTTCCATTCTATCCAGATCACCCGTAGGGGAGGTGATATCTTAGACCACACTATCAACTGAAACTATTCCAACTCTGATCTTGAACTCTGAAATCTCCCTCTTCTCCCTTTGATCACACTTTCTTATTCTACTGTTCTCATTACCTGACTCACTGCTCCAACTCTAGGCAGGACACTTAACCTCTGTTTGCCTCAGTTTCCTCAATGATAAATGGGGTTAATAATACCACTACCCCTCCCAGGGTTATAGAGAGGATATCTATAACACATTTAGCACAAGCAGACTATATATAAATGTTATTTTGTGTTCCCTTTCTACCAATATAATCAAATGCATGTCCAAACTTTTCTTTATTCCCAGTCTCTCTGAGAAATGGGGTGGTTAAGGAGAGCTAGCACCTCTGGTGTGAGGGTTTGTTGATCCCTTTCAAAACTTTCAACCCCAGGGGCAGCTAGGTGGTGCAGTGGATAAAGGTCCAGTGGTCAGGAGGATCTGAATTCAAATCTAACCTCAGACACTTAATAATTACCTAGCTGTGTGACCTTGGGCAAGTCACTTAACCCCACTGCCTTGCAAAAAGCAGAAAAAAACCTTTCAACCCCTTTTGGTGTCTACCTGTCACCCATCTCTCACCTGTGGCTTCAAGAAGATATAGCATGCACAAGCAGCTAGCAGAGAGGCTACATCAGGTAAAGCATCTTAGCAGATAGGTTTGAGGTTAACCAATAGACCTCATATCTTTCAATTGGGGGGTGTTACATGTACAAAATATTCATAGCTGTTCTTTTTGTGGTGGCAAAGAATTGGAAATTGAGAGGGTGCTCATCAGTTGGGGAACAGCTGAACAAGTTGTGGTATAAGAATATAATGAAATACTGTTGTTCTATAAGAAATGATGAGCAGGTAGATTTCAGAAAAATCTGTAAAGACTTACATGAACTGATACTAAGTGAAGTGTCCAGAACCAGGAGAACATTGTATACAGTAATAGCAACATTGTGTGATGATCAACTATGATAGACAACTCTTTTCAGCAATACAATGATCAAAGACAATTCTAGGAGACTTGTGATAGAAAATGCCATCCACATCCAGACAAAGAACCTTGGAGTCTGAATGCAGACCAAAGCATACTATTTTCACTTTTGAAAATTTTGTTCTTTTTTCTTTCTTAAGGTTTTTCCCTTTTGTTCTGATTTTTCTTTCACATGGAAGTATGTGCAACACAATTGTACATGTAACCTAAAAAAATTGGAAGGGTGTCTATTCCAAGCATGTGAAGACTTCCCCTGGGGGAATGGGCAGATGAGAACAATTTGTTCCCAGAGTCATGAAGTGGGCACTGGGGAATGTTAGGTGCTTGATCAGATGTGGAAGACACCAAGGTCATCCACTGCAACCCAGGTCATTTTGACTTTTGTCTTCTCTGGATTCAAAGTCCCTGGGAGAGAGAGTGAGCTTGACAACTTCCTGTAACTCTGCCTCACTCAAATCCAAATGATGCGTTGACTCAAGATAATATCCTGTGATTTTACTGATCCTTCTTTGGAAAAAAAAAAGGAAAAACAGCAACTGATCTTTAAGACTTGAAAAAAATTACATTCCCTCTACTCATCACATTCCTCTTCCATCTGATGAAAATCCTTGGTAAGTGAATGTGTATGAAATATTTATAAATATATATATTTATAAATATTTTGAGTGCTACCATTCTTCTCCCTTGTGCATCATTCTAGATGGTGAAAGATTCAACTCTTTCTTTATAAAGTATTCTATTATTCTTGATCTCCTAGAATTAGAGGATTTCAGAGCTGTAAAAATCCTTATTGGTAATCTAATCTCCTTATTTCACAAAGAGTACAAGACTCAGAAAGGTAATTGCCCAAGGTCACATAGATAACAAGAAGCAGATCTAGGATTGAAGCCCAGGTTCTCCAATGCCAAACTCAATGCTTTCAGTATACCATGCTGATTTCCTCTCTGAAGGCTGGAGCAGAGGTAGTTCTTCCCTTTCCTCCTTTCTCTCCCCTTTCCAAGGGCAAAAAATGTAGTCAATAAGAAATATTCAAAATATTCCACTATTGTTCCCCTCCACACTCAGCAAACAATACCAATGCTATCTCCCAATTTAATTGACCCCTATTTGACTGGCATGGAAATGCAATACCTCATGGAACTTTAGTGGGTTTTGAAATCTCTCAGCAGAGTGAAGAGTGTTCTCACATGTGGAAACCAACCATTGGGAATTAGAAACGTCATTACTCAGAAGGATTTTCAGATACTCAGAAAAGTTAGCAAAGAAAGAAAGAGAGGAGAGACAGACAAAGACAGACAGAGACACAGAGAGACAGAGACAGAGAGACACGCACAGAGAAAGAAAAGAGACAGAGACAGAGACACACACAGAAACAGATGAGACAGAGGCAGAGAGAGAGAGAGACAGAGACAAAGAGACAGAGACAGAGACAGAGACAGAGACAGAGACAGAGACAGAGACGAGATAGATACAGAGATAGAAAGATGGAGACAGAGAACAAATAACATAGCTGTTCTTTTTCCTATTAGAAAGGAAACAACAGAGTTTCTTGGAAGGCTTGAAATCCTACCAAAGACTCTCATTATAAGTTATGTGACTCCAAGCATAACACTTTATTTCAGCTTTCTCCTCAATAATATGACAATGACAGCCATTAACAAAATTATCCCCAGAGCATGTAAATATTATGTAAAGATAACCCATGAGATAAGCTTCACAACAACCAGCCTTCTGAGGATAGGGCTATTTTTCTTTTTCTTTTTCTTTTTTTAAGGTTTTTGCAAGGCAAATAGGGTTATGTGGCTTGCCCAAGGCCACACAGCTAGGCAATTATTACGTGTCTGAAGCCAGATTTGAACGCAGGTACTCCTGACTCCAGGGCTGATGCTCTATCCACTGCGCCACCTACCCACCCCCATAGGGCTATTTTCCAAAGAAAAAGATGGAAAAACCTTCACATGGAAGCTTTTTGATTGTCCTCTATCTTTTCACACACCTCTGGCCAAGCTATTCTTCTCATCCCCGTTTCTAATTCCATCCTTAGCCACTGCTAGAGTCTATAGAGGAACATATGAAGTGTTGCATGTTGTTCCCCTCCCCCTCAAAAGCTGCCATGCCTATAAATAGTTCTCAGATATTGGAGAAGTTGCCAAGACAGAAGCACCAGAGAACCCAAAGGAGTTTCATAACATGGTCCCTCTGACGTTTCCATCCCCAAAAATGACTAGAGCAGCTATAACCGAAATTATAAGGCTAAAGCTAAGTTATTTTTTTACACTCCCCTTATCCTACATCCAATCTCTGACCAACACAATCCCCTCATTCTGCCATCTTCTCCCTCAAGTGGGAGAACTGATAGAAATCTCAAAGGGTTGGGACATTGATTGGGAGGAAAAAAAGAGAATGGAAAACTATTCAATCCTAGGAGAAGGTAGCACCCAGTTACAAGCAACACCCATTACACAAAGATACCTTTGTTAGCTTCTCCCCAGGGAACTGGTATAAACCTAAAAAGAATGACTTAAATCTCCAGAATACTTTTACAAA
Source organism: Macrotis lagotis (assembly GCF_037893015.1). Taxonomy (NCBI): domain Eukaryota; kingdom Metazoa; phylum Chordata; class Mammalia; order Peramelemorphia; family Peramelidae; genus Macrotis; species Macrotis lagotis. Next base: position 61,196,451 of record NC_133664.1, on the reverse strand, counting down.
GCATATACATCACTTGACAGCAGGTGACTCAATCTTAGAAATTTAATGACTTGAACATATCATATGATGTTGGGAATAAAATGTGGAATTTCTGGTTTTCAATTTTTTGTTACCTTTCGTTATTTGCAAAGTGTTTGGAGACCTATAAAAAGACAGTAAAAATATTTGTTTTTCAAAAATCAGGGGAAAGGTTAATAATAGTTAATCTATTTCCTCCATTTAGTGATCACCTATTCTATTATTTCTTGTGCTTTTCCACTCAATTCAGTTCACTAAACATTAATTCTTTTCTATAGGTAGAAGCTTTTTTTGGTCAGTACTCCCCCCTTCCACAACTGCTATGTTTACAGTTGTGGATACAAACATCATCTTGCCATTATTAACGAGTAAGTGGAAAGGCTGCATAAAATATCCCGTCATAGACAAATATACACATGCCCCTGCTTTTTGAGAAACCATTAAGAAGGAAATCAGATTATTTGGAGGCAAATCCTCTATCCATGCTGGGGTGAATGTGAATGATGTCCTCTTTTTTATCTGACTGAATAACAATTTCCTTTCCTTCTGAAAAAATCTATGCAGTAATCTCTTCTGGGAGCTTCTGGGTCCCAGACCCCTAACTACTGTGAAATATTGAAATTACAGTGGGAATTCCATGTGGGCGCCAGATTATAGCAGGAAATTGGAATGGGGGTCTCTAAGACAGAGCCTATTTATGAGCTGTAATCATTTAGCCCCAGACCTCAACAGAGGGAGAAATGGAAGGGTTCTATCCGGTGGTGCCTGCCTGAAGGGGCATCTGTGGGTTTTGGCTGGGCACTGTGAAGATTGACTTCCCTCCAAGCTCTCTGGCACAACTCGCTGAAACACTTAATGCTACTCTCTCTTTGGGATAAGATCCACAGGCATACAAATACAAAACATACCATAGAATCGTCTATGTTTTTTGAGCTTCCATAACCACAACCCTAACATGCAACCCCTGTTGAGATCCCTCAACTTATTTGATCTAAATCAGCAACAAGTGGTCAGGCAGACGGAAACCATCCGGTGATAGGAAATTCACTCTCTATGGAGACGTTTCATGGGCCCGAGGAGGTCTAGTTTGGATGCTTCAATGTGTATTGAGCAAAAAGTAATCTCCTTTAAGACCCTCCACCCCTTAATCTTAGCTTTTCTTTCTGGGGGGGTCAAGTTAAAATATGTCAAATCAGTTTTTGAGGTTTTGTCTTTGATATCTTTTATTCCTCATCCCCAATCTCAGTATTTTCTCTAAACTATATATCCTCAGTTCCTTCAACCAATATTCACATGGCTCTTTTTAGTCCCCCTTGTCCCCTTGTCACCTTCCTCTGAACCTGTCAATATATTTCCTAAAATGTGTGTTCAGAACTAGATAAAATACCTGGTGGAATATGATCCATTCAGAATACAATGGGAATGCTATCTCATTTCTAGATCTATTCTACTAAGCCAGCTTGTGCTTTTTTGTTTTCTTTTTCTTTCTTCCTTTCTCTTTCTTTTCTTTCATTTTTCCTCCTTTCTTTTTCTCCTTTCTGCCCTTTTCTTTTTTCTTTCTTTCCTTCCTTTCTTTTTTCTTTCTTTCATTCTTCCTCCTTTACTTTCTTCCTTTCTTTTTATCCTTCCTCCCCTTTTCTTTTTCCTTTCTTTCCTTCCCTTTTTTCTTTTTCATTCTTCCTCCTTTACTTTCTTCCTTTCTTTTTTCCTTCCTTCCTTCCTCTTTCTTTCTTTCTTTGTTACTTTCTTTCTTTCTTCCTTCTGCTTTCTTTCATTCTTTCTCTCTTTCTTTTTTTCCTTCCTGCTTTCCTTTTTCCTTCCTTCCTTTTTTTCCTTTCTCTTCTTTTTTTTGGCTACTCCACCAACTAGTGACTCAGTTTAGTTTATAGCCCACTAAACCTCCTAAACTGTTTTCTAACACTAATCCTTCTTTCTGGACTTATGATTCTATGAATACATTAGGTTGTGAGTTTGTCAAGGGCAAAAGACTACCTCTTGACTTTTTTGAATTCCTAGGCTAATACTGGCATTTAAAATTTAAAATTTTCCACAATTTTATCCCATCCACTTTTCCAGCTTTCTTTAACTTTATGGCCTTGCCCAAAATCAAATACTTTGAACTTGCTGTCCACCAAAACTCAGACTTTTTTTCATACAAATGCCTATCTAGCCGCATCTCTCTCAACTTGTACTTGCACATGAAGTTTACTATATACAAATACTTCACGTTTCACCTACTGGATACAACCCTATTGTTTTGGCCATGAAAATCCTTCTGATTGTCATTCCAGATTGTCATTCAGCATACTGTATCTTTCAGTATAACCTTTCCAGCTCCATGTCCTCTGCTCAGCATTTGTCAAATTCTAGACCCACAATCTGCTCCCTCCAGTTCCAATAGCAAGATCAGTAGGAACTGGGCATTATGGGGAAGAGTTATTTTTCCATGTTCAAAATTCCATCTTTGGCCTCCATGTACTAGTGATACCCATGACAAGAAGGTAGTTCCACTTCACCTTCATTTATTAGAATCTTGGGCTTTCTTGAAGTTCAGTTCAGGTTTTACCCCAATGATGAGGACCTCCTCATTCCCACCACATTTCCCTGTATCAGCACTGTCTCCCCATAAAAATTTACTTTGTAATACTGTGTATTTGTTTGACTGTGTAAATTACTCCTCCAACAGAAGGTAAGCTTCTTGAGGGCAGGCTATTTAATTTTTCATTTTGTATTTCCTTAACAGCTCAGTGACTGACACACAGTCACCTAATAGATGTTAGTTGAATTGAATTAATTTAAATGTCTTTGGAAAATGTGATGGGCACTCAGTTATCCATTTCTTCCAAACCACTGATAAAAAATATGGAACAAAACAGATCTAAAGAACAAAGCATTGTAATATACCATTAGATTCTTTCATCCAAGTAACTGGAATTAGTCAGCCAGATCCGAATTCATATCTCTTTCTAATCATGGTCCCAATTTGAATCAATTTTTCAAATATGACATTCCCCATAGCATATTTTCCTGATAGTAATCTTAACAAAAGAATAAATAAATGACATTAATCTGACATGAAACTATTTGTAAAGAATCTATTCTGATGTATGGTGATCACCAACATGATCATTCTCTCATTAGGCATAATAGAGGAAATCACTATATCTACAACCTAAACATCTAGAATTTTCAGAACCACCAGTTAAGACTAATAAGTTCATTCTACCCATTATCAGGAAAGGTTAAGTATGACTGAGAATGCATGCCCTTTGGTGTGTCAAGCAGATAAATCAACAACTTTTGAATAGCACCTCTATTTCTTCCCCATCTTTTCCCCTTTCCTCTCCTCCCCAAAGCATCTTTACTGACATAAGGACTGGAATATATATGGTACAACTCTATACTATCTGATTGTTATTCAGTCATTTTCAGTCATAGCAGACTATGTAGCACATTTGGGGGTTTTCTTGGCAAAGATACTGGGGGAGTAAATTGTCCTTTCCTTCTCCAGCTTTACAAATGAGGAAACTGAGACAAATGGAGTTGTGACTATTTTAGGGTCACAGAGCTAGTAAGTATCCGAGGTCAGATTTGAAGTCAAGAAGATAAGTTTTCCCAACTCAATTCTGGTACTCTTTCCAATATGTCACCTCATTGTCCCAATGTGACACCTTATAATATACAAATAAATAATAGAATAGAATTAGTTAACTCAGCAGTAGTCAAACTAATTCTAGTTTCAAAAAAAAATGTATTTCATTACCTCCATTGTGTCTTGCAATATACCCAAGTGCCCAGGCTGCTGCTTCCTTTACTCCAGGATCAAAATCTTCCAAGCATATGACTAGTGTATCCAGGGCTCCACAGTCAACTATTGCTTGAGCCAACTGAGGAGAATGTTTGCCAACTGCTCTTAACACAAATGCAGCTGCTTTCTTGTAGAAACGCTAAAGAAATATAAATGTTTTATTAGAATTTCATATAAGAATGCATAAAGTAAGACTGAATTTACATTTCGTTGCTACAAATAAGAAGTATGCAAAATAATTTCAATCCTATATAAAGTTTTCTATATAACGTTAGTCTAACCAAAGGGAAAAAAATGTAAATTTATCTTATTACTTTTAAATTTGGATTTTACTCTTTTCAAATGGGTTGTGACACAAAATGTATTTCCAGCATTTCAATTAAATAAGGAGATTATGTTTATCTGAAAAATATAAGAAGCCAACAGCTTGCTTGCATGTACAGATAAACTATGCTAAATGACATTAATGAGTTCACTTTGCTTGCCCTCAATCTCCCAAAGTATGATAAGCCTTTCATTTGTACCATGCTAATCTTCCTGCAGCTCCCACATGATCTGAAAAAACCATCACGTCTCAGGTGAACTGTCAACATCTTCAACCAAATAAATATGATGGAACACAGTGCAGTACAGTGAAACTTACACTAGATTTGGAGTCAGAGAACATAAGTTCAAATCTCTATTATTTATACCTATATGACCTTGGACAAGTCACTTAAGCACTTTAAGTCTCACTTTCTTCATCTGTAAAATCAGTGGATTTGACTCAATGACCTCAAAGATCCCACAGTTCTAACTCGATAATCCCCTGATATTTACAACCATATTTTAGACCTTTTAAGCCTATTTTATCTTATACTGTCAAATTGATTAAAGAATGAGATAGAACTACTAATTTTCCTTTACTAAAAATGGTTGTTTATTATTAGAAAGAAGGAAAAAAGATACAAATGACTGAAAACAATTCTTTTTTAAAATGGCCTACCCTTTCTTTTATGGATTGTTATGTATGAATTTTTCTTTAAGCTTTTAACTGAAAAATACAGGCTACAACAAATTTAGAAAACTATACATATAAATCTTTTCATTAACAATGAAAACTAGGGGCAGCTAGGTGGCACAGTGGATAGAACACTGGCCCTGCAGTCAGGAGTACCTGGGTTCAAATCCAGCCTTAAACACTTAATAATTACCTAGCTGTGTGGCCTTGGGCAAGCCACTTAACCCCATTTGCCTTTTGCAAAAAAATCCCCTAAAAAATAAAAACTAGTAGAGAAAATATTTAATAAAAAAACAATAGTTGATATACTAAAAAATAGTGATAATATTATTTTATTTTCTTCTTTGAATAAAGGTGAATTACAACCTTAATTGAGATTCAAAGTTTCTGTCATTTTTATGACTAAATGTTTTTAGAATAAAAAGCATGAAAATTTTCCATTTGCCTAAAAATTATAATTATGAAATCTAAATGCAAATATGTATATTACAAGTATCTTGAGATTTTTGTTGCTCAGTCATTTTTCAGTTGTGTCCAACTCTTTGTTTCATTTTTTTTGACACAGTGGTAGCAAAAAAAATATGTAAACCAAAATGTTTCAATAAGTTTTATGGAGTGTTGGCATTGATAATTGGATTTTCCATATCAATTCTTTCAATGATTATATCTAATAATATTGATTATGTGACAAAATAAGTCAAATTTGAGTTGTACTTGGTAGAGATAGAAGAATTCCTATTTGTTCTTTAGGAATACATATTTAGAGTCTTAAAAAAAATTTTGAATAGAAGAACATTATTTAGTTTCTATTTAGTGAGAATTGAAAATAGCTTTGGTTTCAGGGTTTATATCCTGCAGCTGACAGTTTTCAGAACAAAGGAGCATACAATCATACCAGCAATGCCCAAACTACTATTCTACCTCATCTCTATCTTCATGTCTTTCTTTTCCCAACATTCTTAATTTTCTTTTTGCCACTTTTTGCACAGAATTTCCCTCTAAAAGAGACCTGGGGGGACACAGGATCTCAGAAATAAGAGTCTCAGAAATACCACAAAATTTGGACAAAATGGAATATGATGATAAGATGATATTTGTTTTTCAGTTTTTTCTAATCTTTCTCCCCCTATTTCTTGTTTGGCAAATTTTGGGGACAAATGAGAGCTGAGATAATAAATTTAACCTCTTTAGCCCTTCCTTCTCTCATATTTAGGAAACTAAGATAAAAATCTGAAGGATTTCAGAGATCTTTTCATCTATGTGTAGAAGGAATATTTTATTGAAATCATTTCAGACAAATGGCAGTGAACTCAAAGATAAATGAAGAAAATAATTCCTTAGCATCCATAACCATATTTAAGAGTATAATAAATCAGAGCCTCCTACTTGGAAAAGTCATCTACTGTGTGGAGACTTGGAGGCTAGGACCTCCAGTAATCCAGAGACATAGGTAGTAGGGGCAGCTAGGTGGCACAGTGGATAGAGCACTGGACCTGGAGTCAGGAGGACCTGAGTTCAAATCTGGCCTCAGACATGTAATAATTACCTAGCTGTGAGGCCTTGGGCAAGGCACTTAATCCCATTGCCTTGTAAAAAACAAAAACAAAAATAGAGACATAGGGAGAAGGTAGAATAAAGGGGGAGCACTGTTTTCTACTCCTCTGTTTTAGACCTGGGACTCTCTTCTACACCATTAGCAAGTATACCTGCTATTGTTGCTAAGGAAGGATAGACTGGAAGAAGGTTGCCTGTCTATGAACAACAGACACCCCCTTTCCCCCACTTTTTGCGTGTGTGACTGCCATATTATGATATCTCCTCCCCTTTGGCTGTGTATTTCCCCCTATCTCAATGACCCCAATGGTCACTTTAATCAGACTGTGTGTTTTCCCAAGTGCACCATTGATTCAGAAGAGTCAAAGTCATTTTTTCACTGCTCACTCTCAGGAAGTTCTACTTCACTAACTTCCTACAGCAATTTAAAACCATTTCCTTACAACACTCAATAGCAATGAAGAAAAGTGACTACCCATCTTCCAGTCAATGACTCTTCATATGCTCAAAGACAATTACTAACAGTCCAGAAAATAGAAGGCTAAGTGGTGGTGACCTAAGAATACTAATAGCCTGCAACTTTCATCAACACATTTTCCATATGCACTTGGCCCCTCTACATACAGGACCTGTATAATCACATACCTTAAGATAGGTATGCACTACTTATTTTAAAAGTAACAGTCCTTACATTCTGTTCAGCCAATGAGTAAACAAGCTGTGGAAGAATGTCTCCCTTTACGACAGCCTCTGCCAGGTCATCGTTATAATTAGCCAGTCTCCCGAGGGCCAGGGCAGCAGTCTGCTGAATAGTTGGGACAACATCCAAGAGAAGTGGCCTCAGCAAAGACATTACACCTGGATTACATTGGGAAAAGAGAGAATGAAAGTTGACAATGTCAGCAAAAAAAATAATCTTGGCATGGGGGTGGGGGTGGGGGAAATACCCACATTATAAAAAAATATTTTAGTAACTCTTTGTAGTGTCAAAATTTGGAAACTGGGAAATGACTGAACAAATTGTGTTATATGGATGTGATTGAATACTATTGTATTGTATAAGAAATCTTGAAGAGGTGAATTTCAGAAAAACCTGGAAAGACTCACATGAACTGATGCTGAGTGAAGTGAGCAGAACCAGGAGAACATTGAACTTGGTAATAGCAACATTATGTGATGATCAACTATGATAAACTTAGCTCTTCTCAGCAATACAATGGTCAAAGGCAATTCTAAGAGATTTGTGATGGAAAATGCCATCCACATCCAGAGAAAGAATGAAGTCTGAATGCAGATTAAAGTATCCTATTTTCACTTTTGAAAATTTGTTTTATTTTTTTTCTTCTCATGGATTTCCCCCCTTCATTCTGATTCTTAACATGACTAATATGGAAATATGTTTAACATGATTGTACATGTATAATCTATGTCAAGGGGAAGGGGGAAAGAAGAGAGGGAGGGAGCAATATGTGGGCCTCAAAGTCTTACAACAAATGAATGTTGAAAACTATCTTTAAATGTAATTAGAAAAAAGTAATAAAGAATAGACAAAAGAATCACAAACAAAAAAGAAAAAGTAATCTTTGAAATTTACAAAAAATAAATCTTTTTATATGTAATCTCACAATATGAAGACCCGCTTTTTTTGAAGAAAAAAAATTGGTGAGGATCCATTGAAAACTAAGGACTGCTTTCAAACTTCTAAGTAGCCACATCTTAGTAAAATTATAGCCTCTTAAAATGAGAAACTGAATCAAATATCCTCCTGGCACACACTTTTCAAGTCTTGCCTATCAAATTCAGCTCCACTGCCCCTCCCCAATCTAGAACAAACTTGGTTCATTATACTACACCTAATACTAGCTGTATGATCATGGGCAAATATCCCTTCGTCCCTGAGACTCAACTTCCTTAACTGTAAAATAGTGATAATAGAATTTGTTCTACCTGCTTGCTTCATATATTGTGAGAGAAAGTATTTGTAAATCTTAAATAGCTATATAAATGGAAGTTGGTACTCCAACCTACACTGATCAGTACCCCTCTCTGATTTTCTACAACACTCATGGTCTGTAACACACAATTAGATCCTAATTATATACATACTTATATTTAACTCGAATTGTCTTGTCTACTAATGCTGTGTTTTTTTTAAGCAGATTTTAATATCCTTCTGTGGGGAAAAAAGATCTTAGGTTATCTTGTATTCCACTAGCATCTAGGAAAATGCTGGGCACACCCTAAGCATTTGATAAATATTTAATTGATTAATGTAAAACAATGTGCATTGCTTTTGGGGAGAAGGGAATCTGGGAAAATATTAACATTTTATCATTTACAGTATTTTTCAGTTATATACATTAGCGTGTCTTCACAACATTTTTGCCAAGTAGGTTGCTTTTATCTCTGCTCATAAAGAATCCTATTTCCAATGATTACACCATCATCTTTTCAACTTAACAAATTCAGATTCAGTTATTATATATGAAGCTTCATATATGCAGTGTATGCAAACCACTATCCTAGGTCTTAAGATATAAAAATGAAATTTTACATAAATTCTCTCCTCAAGGAGTTTATAATAAATTTGGATGTGGCCTAGGAATTAGACACATTCCCAAAACCATAGTACAAGCAGGTGTGAGAGGTTTAAAACAATGTTTAAGGCTATGCAACATTTGAAAAGAAATCACTTCCATTTATACATATCAGGAAAAGTTTCATGGATAAAATAACTCCTGAGTTGAATCTTAAAGGAGAGAGAAATTTTAATAAGAGGATATGGTGACCAGACTACCCTTCTATGCAGGCCAGATAGACCAAATAAAAAGATAACTATATCCCAGATTCATGTTTGTATGTGATGAAACATGTAGCTATTTATCTCCATGATTTCTATTTATTTCACTACTTCATGAAATCAATCCTTAACGTGATTTTTTTCATAATTTTTCTGTCCATTACTTAGATCCTGGTGGGAATGTGGCCACCATTTTCAGAATGGTTTGTTTTTTTCTGAAGTCAAAGACTGCCTCAATAGTCAAAAGGAGATCAAAGGATGTTGATGGTTTGAAGTAAATCTATCACCACTTCTAGAATTTCAGCTCAGAACATATACGGTTTCATTCTCATATGTGAAGTATCAAACATTTGTTACCTAATCAAAAATAACTTTGGATTTCTGGGTCTATCTATTATATGAAATGATCGTAGTAGCATAGAAATAAACTGTAGAAGTCAATTCCTTTACAAATAAGGAAACTATGGTCCAAAAAGGAAATGACATGCCTGTTAACTATGAAGCTTAAAAGTACAGCTAGAAAGCAATTACAGGTATAAGTTCAAGACCACTTCCACTATTGTAAAAGTACTTTATCCCAAGTTATATCAAAAATTTAAACCTTTCAAAGTTGGGAAATCTGAAAATTACTACCCCAGATGAACCATTAATTTGCTAGCACCTAGACAAGATTACAATTAGATTACATGTTAATAAAAACAGAAATATGTATAATCATAAAAACCTCAGTGTGACATTCCAAAATTCATGAAATTTTATCCAAAAAAATTCAAATTATATTAATTGTTTAGGATATTTGGGTTTTTTTAAATATACCATCAATGCCAACTAGTTAATAGCAGTTTACATTTCTATAACACAGATATTGTACTAAATGGTTTACAATTATTCTTTTATGTTTCCAACATCATTAGGAGGTGGATAATAATATTTCCACTTTATAAATAAGAAAACTGAAGCTAGGGGCAACTAGGTGGTGCAGTAGATAGAGCACCAGTCCTGGAGTAAGGAGTTCAAATCTGACCTCAGACACTTAATAATTACCTAGCTGTGTGACCTTGAGCAAGCCACTTAACCCCATTGCCTTGCAATAAACCTAAAAAAGAAAAAATTGAAGCTAAGTGACTTGCTGTGATTCATGCAATTAATAAGTATCTAAGGCCCAACTTGAACTCAGATAGTTCTAGCTATATCTAATGAACCATTTAACCGCCCATAAGAACTTCAACAGAGGATTCCAAAGTTCATGAAATCTAATCCAAAAAATTAAAGTAACATTAGCTCCTTAGGATATCTGATTTTTTTAAATGTACCATAAATAACCACATAATTATATAGTCTATCAAACTAATGTCAGCTAAGAAAACTGAAAAAGAGTAACATGAAAGAAAGTTTTACAATATTCCTTTGAGTTATTAATACTAAAAATGGAACACACGAGTGTGCATGTGTATGTATACACACATATGGATGATTATATTCAAAATATATACATCACTATATACAAGTATATGTATATTTTAAGATATATTCAAGGATCTGTAGAACTTCCATGATTATGATATGAAAAGTTTTTATTTGTAATTGTTGAATTTGAGTATATTGACATATACCTCCCCCAAAAGAATCTTAAAATCTAAAAGTCAAATATGTATTTGTAAAGTTCAGCTAATCATATACTTCACAAGGCCTTGTAAAAGACACTGAGTTCTGATAAAAGCAAGTGATTTTACTATAAAAATCAATGAGCTATTAGGATATGAGAAGAAACAGTCCAGGATTGTGGGATAAACATTTCCCTGAGATGTAGTTCCATCCAGTTCCTACCTATTTGATTAAAACAAAGAACTCTACCTGTCTCAATTTCAATTTTCTCATTAATAACATAACTAGAATACCAATAGGAGTCCATGATTCTGCTATTATTCATGTGTTTATTAAGAATACTGCCATTATCTTGCTCAGCATGTTCAAATGCCATCTTCCTGAAACTTGGCTTTCTCCTTACTTTTTCTATTTCCATGGATACCACCATATCCTCCAAATTTATCACTACAAATATTTTTAAAACACCTAGATCTGGTACCAGAGAGGCAAGGATGCCTGGAAAACAGAATTCGTGTACTCAGGGAGATTACGATCAACTTCTTCATTAATTAGATTCTTTATTTCTCCATTGGAGAATGGGAGGAGAAGCGAGAAGTAATAGGAGAGGGAGAGAGCCATAGAGAGAATATAAGAGATTCAGAAACTTTGATCTAATTGACACAGGGAATTTGGGAAGAAACTCCCATTTTAAAGATTGGGAAGGGCCAACTATTTCTCCTCTCAGAGCTCTAAGGGATAAGATAACAAGTTTTCTAGTACTATATAACTCATTTCCATCTGTGATGCTCCTCAGTGATTATCAATCAGAGTAAATTAGCTACTAGAAACTGATATCTATTAAAGTGGTGTAATAAACAGTTGACATAAAACAATCTCTCAAAAGTGAGATGCTGACAATTACACATAGGTAGTACCTATGCCCAAGGGGGCAACTAGGTGGCGCCCCAGTGCATAGAGCAACAGGTTTAGAGTCAAGAAGACATCTGCCTGAGTTCAAATCTGACCTCAGGTACTTACCAGCTGTGTGACCTTGGACAAATTGCTTAGCCCTCTCTGCCTCAGTTTCCTCATCTATAAAATGAGCTGGAGACGGAGATAGCAAACCACTTCAGCATTTTTGCCAAGAAAACTCCAAATGGGATCATGAAGAGTTAGACACAACTGAAACAGCTGAACACAACAAAATGTCCAAAAATTAACTCTCAGCTCTCATTTATTAGAAATCCTTTTCTTCCTTCGGGGAGCCCTCATTTTCCCTTTAGATGTTGATTCTCTGTTGGACTCTGTTGGACTCTGTCGCCTTCCCTTGGTGAATTTGCTTTGTCTTCAGAGTGTGGATCAGTTTGTGATCCACTGCCACCAATCAGTACTTCTGGGGAAGATGTATTGTTATCAGTGGGAAGTTCAAGTCTTCTAACCTTTCTTTTAAATGCCTAAGATTGTCCTTTGGGAGAAGAGAAGGCAGAGAGAAATACAGAGAGAACTACAGAGTGACAGAGAGACAAAGAGACAAGAAACAGACAATGAAAATGCAGAGAAACAGATAAAGATAGACAAAGAGACAGAGGTACTATAAGAGAAGCTGAGAAAGAGAAAGAGATGAGACAGGGACAAAGACAGAGAGCCCGAAAGAAAGACAGAGACTGAGATAGAGCACAATCCTCCCTTTTCTAGGGCAGTTCCCTTCACTGCCACTCAATTCATTCCCTAGAGGACTACTGACATATACAGAAGCCTAGAGGTGTTTCTGTTTTCATTTTCAAAGAAGTCCCACATTCCCTGTGTGAACGAAACAGAGAGATTGAAAGAGACAGAGAAGGAGAGAGACAGATACAGATATCATCTGACTTCATCCAATGATTAAGCACAAACTCACACTATAACTTTGATTGAGTCAGTGAAGAAATCTGGTCCCTCTGAATCATTAGTGTTTTCATCTCTACCTTTCTATATTGCAGATACTCCCCCAAAATCTTAGTTAAAACTGCACTAAGACTTTTGGAGCACTCTGTATTTGCACTATATAATTTGGATATCAGACTTTTATCAGATATATTCAATGTAAATACTTTCCTCAATTGAAAATTTTCTTTTATATACTTGCTGCATTATCTTTGTTCATTCAAAAAAAATCTTAATTTTGTATAGTTTCTTTTATGATCACCTCTATTCTTTAATTCCTGAACCATTCTCCTTATGCTCCTTTAACTGCTTTTATAATATGATCTTTCTTCTTTAAATTGTTTTTTATTTGGAACTTATATGGTAAATGGTATAATATGCTTATTTAAACCCATTTTCACATAAATAAGCTCCAAGTCTTGTCAAATAAGGAATGTTTTTTTGTATTTACTGAACACATATTAGTGATTTAGATTAATTCTGATCCTTTCTTATCTAGTTTGTTCACTGATCTACTTTTCTTCTTTAGCTAATTAAAATTTTCAGTTAATAAACCATTTATATGATTACATCTTATAATTTGAGATCTGAAAATGCTATTTTTGTCACTCAGCATGTTTTTCATTATTTCTTTAGATATTCTACACCTTTTGATATTAAAATAAAATTTCTTATTTTTGGTTTTATTCTACATAAAAAATCCTTGGTAGTTTGATTGGCACATTAATTTAGGTGATACTATCATTTCTTTTATATTTGCAGGGCCCAATCACAATCAGTGACTATCATTGTTGACTCATACTGAGACTGAAATATACCTTTTAAAAAACTCAGAGCTTTCCATTTTTAAGATGAACAGCTTCTAGCCACATCTTCCCCATTTTGAATTTATAATTATTTTTAAATGGAAAGCTTTTAATGTTTTTTTTTCTCATTTAAGCTTCATCTTGTTCGGCTCAGCCTGTAGTGCAGTATGAATTGTCAAGGTCTTTTTGAATCTTGACTTTATGGGATCATATCATCATAGTTCTAGAGTTGGAAAGAATCCTAGAGGTCATTTAGGTCATTTTACAGATGGGTAATTGTGTCCAAGATACATTAAATAACTAAATTAAATGACTTGCCTGAAGTTACAGAGATAGAAAATCCAACAGGAAAAAGGATTCAAATTAAGGTATTTTAATGCCAAATGGAGCCCTCTTTCCACTGCTGCCTCCCTTCATACTGCCTAGCCAACAGGGCCAAGTAGAGATTCCTGGGATGTTCCTTTGATGATTACCAAGATGACTTTGAACAATTAATGGTACCTTAGTTGTTCAACTAGTTCCAAATCTAGCTAGCTGTTCTCTCATTTTGACCATCTTTAACAATCCTTTTGACAAGAGAATGAGAGACTTTATCAAATGTTCAGTTAAAATCTATGTAAATTGTATTGCCATATCCCCAGAGCAGCTCTGTCTTATGATAGCAATTATCATTTTCCTATTCTCCTCAGCAGTGATTCTATCCCTTTTTTGCTTCTTTTTTCTGTAAGTTAAAGAAAACTCTTTGTGATCTTTAGCTTTCCTTTCCAACCTTACCTTCTTCTGAGACTTAGCACTCCAGACCCTAGTCTTAAAAGAACATAACAATAATAATAATAATAATAATAATACTAATTATCCCTGAATTGCCTAGCCCATGGTGTCGTTATGAAGATCAGATGAGATAATGCATGTGACAGTGCATTGTGAACTGAAAGTTCTAGATAGAAGGACAGCATTATTCTCTTTCCCTGATTAATCAACACAAGCAGCCCGAGGCTTTAATTCTCATATGATTCCATAGCTGCCTGCATCCCACAGTGAATAAGAATTCGTCACACTAGAAAAGAGAAAAAAAAAAAAAGAAAAAGTTGAAGACACAAGGACAATTCAACTATATAAAATTTTTCCATTGTTTTCCTTTGGCTCGATTAGCTATTTTTCTCATTCTCTTTTTCATTTGAAAATATTACAATCTACCTGAAAGCAAGAACTCTATCTACTCATTTGATATCTTAATGAAGACATAAAATTAAGACTAATTCTATTTATTTTTTATGTTTATTTTTATTTCTGTACAAATAATGTTTTATACATTACTAAAATGTTCTTGTTTAAGAGTAAACATAATACCTCCTCCCCCAAAAGAAATTTTAATTTTAAAAAATATTAATAATAATAATAGGGCCAGCTAGGTGGCGCAGTGGACAAAGCACCAGCCCTGGAGTCAGGAGCACCTGAACACAAATCCGGCCCCAGAAACCCAACAGTCACCCATCTGTGTGGCCCTGGGCAAGTCACCCAACCCCATTGCCCTGCAAAAACCAAAAATTAATAATAATAATAATAATAATAATAGCCGCTAGGTGGCGCAGTGGACAGAGCGTTGGCCCTGGAGGCAGGAGCACCTGGGTTCAAATCCGACCTCAGACACCCAACAATCACCCAGCTGTGTGGCCCTGGGCAAGCCACCCAACCCCATTTGCCCTGCAAACCCTCCCCAAAATAATAATAATAATAATAATTAAAAAATAATAATAATAATAAATATGCTTCATTCTGTGTTCCAACACCACCAGCTCTGTTGCAGGTGGATCACATTCTTTAGGATAAGTCCATCACAAAAGCTACTTTCATAATTTTCCACTGTTGCCATTGCTGATTGCAACTCCCTCCATTCATACTTCCCCACTACCCTACACTATATTTTCTCTCTCCTTTCACACTGTCCCTCTTCTTAAATGTGCTGTAGGGTAGCTGAGTGGCACAGCGGACTGATCACTGGCCCTGGGGCTAAGAGGCCCCAAGCCCACATACCACCCTTAAGGCCCAACAACCACCTGGCCCTGTGGTCCCAGACAGGCCATCCACTCCCAGCCCCTTACAAGAAGTAAAAAAGAAAAGGTATTATATCTGGCCACTCTCCCCGCCACGGTCCATCCTCTCCTCCATCACTCACATCCCCCCTTTCCCCCTGTCCCCCTTCTCTCCTTTTTTACTCTAGATGTCTATACCCTATTGAGTATATATGCTGTTTCCTCTCTGAGCCACCTCTGATGAGAGTGAAGGTTCCCTCATTCCCCCTCACCTTCTGCCCTTCCATATCATTGCAATAGCTCATTGTAATAAAGAAAAATCTTATTATGTGAAATATATTAGCCTATTCCACCTCTCCTTTCTCTTACTCCCATTGCATTTACCTTTTAGCCATTGACTCCATTTTACAATATATTATATCTTCAAATTCAGCTTTCTCCTGTGCTTGATCTATAAAAGCTCCTTCTACCTGCTCTATTAAATAAGTTTCTCATGAGTATTATCAGTACCATTTTTCCATGCAGCAATACATGCAGTTCATCATCATTAAGTCCCTCATATTTTCCCCTTTTCCTCCACTCGCTATGCTTCACCTGAGTCCTCTATTTGAAAATCAAACTTTCTGGCCATTTTAACCAGAATATTTACAATTCCCCTGGTTCACTTAAAGTCCATCTTTTTCCCTGGAAGAGGACATTCAGTTTTGCTGAGCAGTTGATTCTTCGTTGCATTCTGAGTTCTTTTGCCTTCTGGAATATTAAATTCCAAGCTCTATGAGTCTTTAGTTTAGCTGCTGTTAAGTCCTGTGTAATCCTGACTGCAGCTTCACGACATTTGTATTGTGTATTTTTCTGGTTGCTTGTAATATTTTCTCTTTGACTTGGGAGTTCTGGAACTTGGCTATAATATTACTAGGGGTTGTTTGGGATTTTTTTTTTGGATATCTTTCCAAGGGAGATCAGCAGATTCTCTCAATTTTTATTTTGCCCTCTGCTTCTAGGATATCTGGGCGATTTTCCTGTAGGAATTCTTTTAAAATGATGTCAAAGTTCTTTTCCTGATCATGACTTTCAGGTATCCCAATAACTTTTAAATTATTTTTCCTAAGAATAATTCCATTTAGACAAAAATAATTCTATAAACATTTATCCTATACTCAAAAAATGATGTTCAAATAATTGTTTTACTTGCAATGAATAGATCTGATCTCATCACATATTATTGAAAATATTCTGATGTTAAGCATATTTATCATAATATACATTTAAAAATAGTAACAAAGAACCTTGGTAATAAATAATAATCAACCATTATGAAGCCCTTTGTGATTGATATGCACGATCTCACATGGTTGTCTTGATAATTATGATGTAGGCAACCTCAAGTATTATTATCCCATTATACAGATGAAGAAACTGAAGATTCATACAGCTATTAAGTCTTAAAGGTGAGGTTTAAATCCAGTCATGTCTATCTTCAGATGCAATACTCTTCATTATCCTACACAGACTCCCATGGATGCATACATTTATATTAAGGCAGACTTATTTCTTCCCTAAAAATGAAAGGTTTTCTTTTTTTATTCCCAAGTTCTCATTACAGTTTATAGGGAATTTCTTGATGTCTTAGAGAACACAGCACATTTGTGAATTTCTTGAGAGCAGACTTTTAGGGTCTGTGTGTGTGTGTGTGTGTGTGTGTGTGTGTGTGTTTGTGTGTGCGTGTACCAGGTGTCTTTGTGTATGTGTGTGTATATGTATATGTGTTACCTTTTCTTGTATTCACTTAGCATAATATCTGGCATATCTGGGTTCTTGATAAATGCATATATATTCAATAAATTTTTTCCTCCTTTGTTTTGAGGTCACTCCCACACCCCATTGCATCCAAAGAGCCCTCCCCTTCACCCTTATGCCCTCTCTCTTTAGAGTCTTCGATTTCTTCTTCATTGCTTTTGAATATGATTATTGCCCTTATTTTCAAAAACAAATTTTGTTAACCTCATTGGCCTACTCAGATTTGTGTTGTTGACAACTTTCCATGACTCCATTTTTTTGGGAAAAGAAACTGGAGTGGTTTGCCAGTTCCTTCTCCAACTCATTTTAAAGATGGGGAAACTGAGGCAAACAGGGTTGAGGATGCCTTAATAAATATCTGAGGCTCGATTTCAACTCAGAAAGATGAGTCTTCCTGATTCCTAGCAGAGCTGTCTATCTCTATTTAGCTACCCTCCTATTTATCACCTCCATCTTTCACTTTCATATTCCTAAATCCAGGACACATCCACAATATTCCTTTCTATTCACTTTCTTCTTAACCTACTCCAAAAATATCATACTTCTGCCTCCAAAACCATGGAGAAACCATCTTTTTAAGGTCACTAATGACTCAAGGCCCTCCCAAAGTCCATATATATGTGTGTATATATATATATATATATATATATATATATATATATATATGCTTACATATATATATATGCTTACATACATGTATGCATAAATATATCCTCAAGCTATAGCTTTATCTTGAAACTCTTAAATCTCTCTTCTCTTTCTTTTCTTAGCTCCTCTTTTTGAACCCTTAATTTGGAACTTGTCTTTAAACCTGTTAGTCTTCCCTCTATAATAGTCTTATTCTGATTGAGCTCATCCATTCAATTACTATTGTATTGATATTTCCTGTTTTTTTATAGCTAAGGATTCACCTAAAGTCTAATTCGTTGTTTTCAATTTTCTACATGTTATTTCTACTAAGTTGGCCTATTGTGAGACATTCAATGTGTCTACAATTGGCTCCTTTTCTCAACTTCAGAGGAACCTGGAGACATGGAATTCAACTCCTCCATTTTACAGATAAGCAAATAGATGTAACACAGAGATTAAGTGACTTGTGGGAGGAAAGAGGTCAAATAGCTAGTAAATCTCCCAGACCCCCAATCCTAGACCTTCCCTACTATGCCATCCTGTCTCTTTCTATTCATTCTGCATTGTCTTGACTCATTTCTCTCTTTAATAAAGAATTCATAGAAGACATTTGATACTTACTAAGTTGTGTGACCTTGGGCAAGTCATTTAACCCCATTGTCTTGCCAAAATATAAAATCATAGATACCCCAGTTAGCTCCTATATGCCTATTCTCTCTGACTGAAAAGTTTGTGTGTGGCTGTCTGCTTTTCTAGCCAAACTCCACCCCTAGACTCAAAGGTTCAGCTGGTCAAGGCCTCCTCCTTTCTCTTATCTGTTTACACCTATTCTCTTCTTTAAATCCCTATAATATTTACAATCTGTATCATTGTTTAGAAGTGTTGTGACTCCACCAGTCTTTGACATGTAAGGTTCACAGCCTCATAATAAACTATAAAATGGGGAAATTTTATCTTTCATACTTTTCCACCTTCCATTATCATCACCTTCCCCCTTTTTTCCCTCCTTGATAATACATCTCCCCTTCCCCTTCCAGATTTCCCCTTCCCCACTCCCCAGGCATCTTCTAAGTCTTCTGTTTTCTCATTCTCAGTTGGCTATCTATTAATCTCCTCTAAGGTGTTATTTGCTAATAACATGTTTGCTGATAAGGACTACCAAGGTGTTGTTTACTAATAATGTGACAGCTGATAAGGGCTTCCCTCAGCTATTCTTTCAGAGTGAGGTGTTTTTTTTATTTTTGAGGTTTATTTATTTTCTGATTATTATGTATCACGCAGTCTGCATAGCTCTGTCCTGGTGCCTGTACTACTTTAGGAGCATCAACCCATCAGTTCCGGGTCCCCTGTTTTCAGAAAGACATTGACAAACTAATGAAGCATAAAGTAGGGGAGACGATACTTTTGAATTCATAAAGGACATTTTCCCTGTTGAGGTTCCCTGTTGAGGTGGGCACTTCAATCATCATTTTACCCATAGCCATAAAGCTGAGGAAGCTGAAGCTCAGAGAGCTTAACACGATCTCACAGAAAGTAAATAATCTTAGTGGCAAAATATACACACAAATCTACAAACTCTGAGTACAACATTTTTTTTTCACTTAACCTCTCTGGGAAAATGGGCTAGAAACCATACAATAGAAGCACAATAGGATATCAACTTTAAAATAGGAAGTGTTCATTTTTAGCATACTTGTCTATTAGCCCCAGTACCTATGATGTTTTTTTATCTGATTGAAGACTTCTGGAATGTTTAATTTGGGAAAAAAAAAAAGAAGTCAAAGGATAGTACAGCTATATTTTAAGAATTTCCATCCAATAAAGAGGGATTCGAAAATGATGTGTGTTGCCCTAAAGGGAAGAACGGCAAACAGTGGGCACAAGGAGCAGAGAGTTAGCTATTGGCTTGGGCTCCATATAGAACTGCCCCAAAGTGAAATATACTGCCTTAAGAGATTATAAATTTCCAGTCATTGAAAGTCTCCCAACAAAGGCTGAATAATCACTTGCCAGGATGTCTTTATATTCAAGTAGGAGTTGATCTAAATGATCTCTAGTTGATGTCCCTTAAAGTACTGAGGGGCGGTTAGGTCATATAGTGGATAGACCAATGAGATGGGAATCAGGAAGATCTGAGTTCAAATACAGCCTCAGACACTTACTAGTTGAGTGATCCTGGGCAAGTCACTTATGCCTGTTTGCCTCAGTTTCCTCATCTATCAAATTAGCTAAAAAAGGAAATGGTTCCTTCCATTTCAGTTTTTCTACTAAGAAAACCCTAAAATAAGGTCATGAAGAGTCAGAAATGACTGAAACAATTTAACAAAAATACCAAGATTAAAGTCCATGATTGTGCATTTAAAGTTTAGTCATTAAAGTTTAGTCGATTGTAGTCTGCAAAAGGAGAAAGAGAGAGCATGCACACAATTGAAATGGTGGATCCTTGAATTAGTATTGAAGAGTGAAAAATTCGGGTTGGCTAGGTTGTTCAGTGGGTAGAGCACCAGCCCCGGAGTCAGGAGTACCTGGATTCAAATCCAACCTCAGACACTTAATAATTCTAGCTGTGTGGCCTTGGGCAAGCCATTTAACCCCATTGCCTTGAAAAAAATCTAAAAAAACAAACAACAAAAAAAAAAGAATGAAAAATTCTCATCCCTAGGACAGTATCCTACCTCCCTACCCTTCCTAAGGTCTGAGTAAAAGAAGATAAAAATTAGTAGCAAGTCATCATATATGATTTTAATAACATCTCATGCTCTTGATCTCCACAGAACTTAGCCCAATATTGAATACACACCCACTAGGCACTTATATGAATGCTTTGACTAGAAAATATATTCTATCTCATTTTTAACATAATAGTACCATGAATGTGTGTGTGTGTGTGTGTGTGTGCATTATAGTCACAAAATAACCATCATTCCAAGCCAAGACATTCATTTGACAAGATACAAAGTCAATGCATTGTCCATGATTATGTGGTTTATGTATATTGTATGGCAACTGATTTTGTTACAGTGATAGAATTTAGCAACATGTCCTTATAAATTATTTCATTCTCTTTTTAAGTGAAAAAGATGACATCTTATAAAACTATATTTTTCTTAATTTTTTTTTTCTTTCAGAACAGAGGTGAATAGCTTTCAAGTTCACAGATAGACTTTTTTCAGCACTCAGGGATACTGTTATGGTCATAACTATTGCATTTGCTCAAGCTAACAAAAAATTCAATTTTTTTATTTTCCCCCCATTTTTTAGATTTTTTTTTTGCAAGACAATGGGGTTAAGTGACTTGCCCAAGGCCACACAACTAGGTAATTAGAAAGCATCTGAGGCCAGATTTGAACTCAGGTACTCCTGACTCCAGGGCCAGTACTCTATCCACTATACCACCTAGCCACCCCCATTTGTCCCTCTTTTCAAAGAGAACTATTACCCCCCCAACACAGATACACTAATTACAAATAAATCCCTTACACATTACTAGAGTGACTCATTTTGTTTCTATGAGGGAGAATCCTACATATAGAGGAGAATCTTTCATAATTTATCTGAAATAAGAGCAGCAAAAAATTTCAAGTCATCTTTCTACACGAGATTCCCATCTGAGTCCAATTTAGTAAAGCATTAGTTTTGTTCTTGATTTGATAGGATCAATATAATATGCATTCTTGAGTTTTTCCTAAGGGAAAATTACTTCTAGTTTTTTGGTCACAGTTTATAATTAACCTCATCTATAAAATGGATAAATATCATTTTATATTATGTGACTCATAGAATAACACTAAAGAAAGAATTCTAAACTTTGAAGATGAATGTTTAAGAAATTTCTGGTTAAAATGACAATATTAGGATGTTAGGAGCTCTTTAGGGAAAGTATACTAACTGTTCTAAGATTGATATTACAGCAGGCTGCTTGGAAAATATTTGCCTGTTGATACTGCAAGTATGTAGGTACACCACTTTATTATTTATGTTATTTATTTAATCCTATCTTAAAACTAGATTCCTTAATGTATGTTTTCACTTACTTTGGCATCTATACAAGAGGAGATTTCCATTGTCAGCTATCATTCAATCAAACTATCACTGAATATTCATTTAGTTTGCTAATAATATTACCTGGAAACTGTATGTATTTCTGCATCAAATATACAAGTCAATCAGGGATACTCCAGACCTTAGGATGTTCACATCTCCCAGAACTCAGATTAAGGGTGCCTAGGATTACAGAAGGGATGGATTGCCATAAGGATGGATCTAGAAAACAATGGATCTCTAGGACTCTAGTGTTTTAAAAGTCCAATATAAATAATTTCTGTATTTCAGAGGGTTCCAGAAGTTTCGATTCATTCTAGGACCACCACCCAGAGTTCCGGTTAGCTTGTGAGATATGATACAGATGCCCCAGAGTCCAGAATAACAAAGAAATGAATACATAAGCCAAAGACAAACCCAAAGACAGTCTTTCATCAGACTAGAAAAGTATTATATATATACAGACAACCTTCTGTGCTTCTCTAGAAAGCAGTAAATTAGGTATTATTTAATATGATCAGAGAATTAAGTTTAGATGCACAATGTAAATTGTAGAATGCTATATAAATGAGTACCAGGACAAGGAGATATATACTATAGACCAGAATTCAGCAAACTTTCAAAAACTATGCACCAATTGTCTTATCTTTTTGCCTTCCAATAGGTTGGAGAAACAACTGTGAAATAATAGGGAAAGTCCCAGATATGCTGCTAGGTGGCTAAATTGAATTCCGATTCTGACATCTGGCTTTTTGTCTTTGGGAAAGTACCTCTGTTTTCTTATCTACAAACATGCAATAATCATACTTCTACTTGTCTTAAGAGAGTTGTTTGTTTAGAGAAGTAAATGAATATTATATATATATATTATATATATATATATATAATATATATATATATATATATGTGGTTGTTGACTCTTGCAGAGTGGTCAAAAATTCTTATAAGCATGAGAGTAGCCAACTGCCTGCTTGCCAATGAAAATTAGCTCAACATATTTAACAATTTAACATTAGTGCCAAAAGTTTCTGGCACCTACTATAGTCTACTGTGTTACACATTACTATACCTATTTATATAGTTATTTAATACTATTATTTTAAATTCTTTTTGTGGTAGATTAAATTTTTAAAATTTACTCCTATCTCCATCTCTTGAACAGGTCAGTCCAACCACATGGTTTTTATAACTGGCAGACTTTTATAACTGTTTAAAAGATTTCAGTAGTTATTGGACTTCATTACTAAATAGCTACATATTTTGACGTTGAAGTTTTATTTTACTCCAGAACTGACTACAAATTATGTTTGTAATTATTATATGAGAAAATATAAAAATAAGTTTTAATGGAAATGATTTCCATATGGTTCTATTTTGTTATGTTGAATAAAGCAAAATTTAAATGATTAGCATATATATAATCTACCTTTTTAAACTAAGATTTTAGTTGATAAAATGAATATTTAAATATAATGCTTTTCTTCTAAGATACAAGGCATATATATATATAGTCTCTTTATTATTTTCTCAGAATCATTAAAGAGATTATCTAGATCTTTGCCTTGTCTAGGGCAAGAACATAACGGAATACACAAATGACTGATATTTCATAATAGTTTTAAAGTTTTTGAGACAATGCCTATCGCCCAGTTTACTTATTTTTCCTTTCTCGATCAATCCCCAATGCTTCTTATAGCTTCCCCCATATCCCTAGGTTAAATAGTAGAATGCTATAGTGCATGGATAGAGCACTGGGCTTTCTTTGAATCTAGAGCTGGATTTTTTTTTCAAATTAACTAATTGCATGACTCTAGGCAAGACACACACTTCTACTCAACCTCAGTCTCCTCATTCTAAGAGGCAGCCAGTAAGAAAATTCATAGAGGAACTCAGAATCAGGAAGACCAGAGTTTGAATCCTGCCTCAGACACTATCTCTGAACAAGTCACTTTAGGTTTCCTAATTTTTTTCCATTGTCAAAACAGGAAAAATAAACAATCCCTATCTCACAGGGTTGTTGGAAGGATAAAAATGAGCTTATGTATATATATATATATATAATATATATATATATATATATATATATATATATATGTATGTATGTATATATATATATATAATTCTTTGTAAATTTTAAAGAACTGTAGAAATGATAGCTATTTCCATTATTGTTGCTACCATTTTATTATCATTATCAATAGCACTTGCCTTACAGGGCTGCCACAAAATAGCTTAGGCTCAGTGAAATAATACAAAAAAAGGAAAAAATATTTATAAATTGCTTTGAAGAATTACACAAATAATGGTTATTATTAATAATATTAGTATTGGTGTAGCAGCTCCTATACCTATAATTTGAGTCCATGGGTTAGGTCCCATAGTGGGTTCTAAGGTTGTATTCTAAGATTTAATGTGTCCACCCCACAAAAATATGGCCCATAAGTTCCTACCAATGGATTTACCTTCAGTTATTAATCAGTTGGCACAAATGACTCAAAGTAAAAATTGTTACCAAAATGGACTAGCAAGAACCACGGTGGTAAAGTGTTCTTCCATATACAAAGACCATTTTCTCCCCAAAACACACATCAATGCAAAAAGTTGATACCATAAGGTGAATACTATGGCAGAGAAGTAGATACTTGAGGAACAACAGATGGCCAAGGCACTTTCAGTGCTTCTGGGTCCTGATGTTCTTTCCTCCTAAGTGCATCATCTCTCCTATGCAAATTGGTCCTCTGGGCTCCCTGGACCTACTACTCATCACACCTCAACCCTTAACTGCTAGGGCTCCCAATTCCAGCTCCAGTCTCAAGTGGTTTCTCTGGTCCTGCATTCTGATGGGCATATCATCTCCCACCAAACAATTTACTCCATTACAAGGTATCGCAAGTAAAGAGAAAGAGGGGTGGCTAGGTGGTGCAGTGGATAGAGCACCAGCCCTGCAGTCAAGAGGACCTGAGTTCAAATCCGACCTCAGACACTTAATAATTACCTAGCTGTGTGGCCTTGGGCAAGCCACTTAACCCCATTTGCCTTGCAAAAAAAAAAAAGTAAAGAGAAAGAAATCATTTCCTCCTTCTAGGCTTTGGAGTTGGTGCAAGGAAAAGTCAAAGAGCAATTATTTCTCAAGAGCTGGATACTTCAGACTATTGATAACAAAGTTATAGCTAAAAGAACTCGCGCTCTCTCTCCCTCTTTCCTTTTTCTTCGCTGCCACAGTTCCTCCTGCTTCTGTTAACTCCCTAAGAAAGCATCTTGCCTTTTAAAACCTTGACTGATCCTTCAGCCAACCAATGGTTAGGAATCCCATCCTAAAATGATATCAGCAAGTTGACTGAAGAACAGCTTTCCATTTCCTTTAAGGACTTAACACTTCATTGTCTCTGTTACTTGATCCCTTACATCCGGTAATTTCATCGGATGTTTCAAGAGGAGAGGGGAAAGAAGTGTGCAAAAACTCAACTGATGTATAAATTTTCCCATCTGCTGTAACAAACACATTTAGTGGGATGTGATTTCTCAAAGAGGAGTAAAAAATTTTTTCTGGAACAAGGGCAACTTGAAATAATGGGGCAACAATAAGAGGATAAAGAATTTTTGAGGACTTCTACAAATAATATATTAGTATATGAATAGTCCAAAAACATTTTAGCAATCTAGCAGTTAAAAAGTAATCTATCTTTAAAGTGTGCTTAATAACACTAAAAAGAATAAACAGATAAGGGAGACAATACATAAATGTATTCATATTAAATCAACCATTGTTATTATTCTCAGGTCACCCAAATATTGACAACAATGGAGGAGTTCCTTTGGACATATTTAACCAAAGAGGCAACTTTCTTTCTAGGATAGCTTTAAAATAGTTCAACCAAGAACTTTTGTCTCAAATTCAACATATCTAAAACTAAATATTTTGTCCTACAAATTGAATCTTTCCTTTAACTACTCTATTTTTTGCCTATAATATAATCATTTTCCAAATCACAAAAGCTTGAAACACAAGTTAATTGACTCACATTCCATATCTCTTAAGTGATGGTAATACTTTACATTCTTCTTACTGTAAAATTCTTTATTTTTTAGCCAATCACCTTGTTCATGTCCATATTATGTATGTGTCTCCACTGACCTAAGTGATCTCCAACTTTAATTCTTTAGAGATAATGGCATTCAGTGATTCAGTTTATGTAGCATCACTACGTAAAATTACATATCATATAATAATATCAATATGTGATATTTTTATTAAAATATAGACCTTTGTTTTTCAAGGAGAAGCTCAAGATCATTAAAAATTCTATACAATTTCCCAAAAGCAATCCTCCCTAATCTTTTCTCCTATACAATATGATCTATTTGCAGTGTATGGCCAAAATATATGCATTGATGGGGCCAATTTTATATCTACAGATTGTCTATTCAACTATAAATCATAATCTGGAAAATAAGTCTTTTATTTATTTGGGGTTTTTATTTGTTTTGTTTTCTAGGCCAAACTTCTGAATAATTATGGATTTCTTTTAGAAAGCTCTTCAATATCTTTGGATTAGATGCAAATAATATGGTATCATCCACAAACAAGAACATTGTGACCCCCCAAATATGATCAGCTTGTCATAATC
Source organism: Macrotis lagotis (assembly GCF_037893015.1). Taxonomy (NCBI): domain Eukaryota; kingdom Metazoa; phylum Chordata; class Mammalia; order Peramelemorphia; family Peramelidae; genus Macrotis; species Macrotis lagotis. The sequence continues at coordinate 61,169,826 of NC_133664.1, read as the reverse complement.
CAAAAAAAAAGTAGCATATGGAGGACTTTGTCATCTATTAGGATTCTCTCTTCTATTTGCCACCTGCAAAGACAAATATCCAGGTGCAAATATCTTTGATGACCATATATGTTCCTTCATTTGATATATTGCTAATAACAGGGTTAGTGGCACTGTTACCTCAGTTATTGCTGAATCTTTCTTGGAAAGTTGTTTGATTTTGACAGATTATGGAAGATCCCCTATTTGAGAAAAGCATGCCTTCTCAATTTGTGGAATTTTCTCTACTGAAGCAATTGCTTTTTGATAGTCAAACAAAATTTATCTGGTATTTTATTTGCAAATATTTTGTATTTTCATATATTTCTATATTTATTCTGTATTTATACATATCTCCTATACAGACTTTAAGTTCTTTGAGGAAAGGGACTATTTCATTTTTTTCTTTGCATGTCCAGCCTAAGCATTTAATTAAAGCAGGTGAATTGATTCATTGTTATTGTTCAGTCATGTCAGACTCTTTGTGGCCCCATTTGAGGTTTTCTCAGTCAAGATACTGGAATGGTTTGCCATTTCCTCTTTCCATTTATTTTACAGATGAGGAAACTGAGACAAACAGGATTAGGTGACTTGCCTTGGGTCACACAGCTGGTAAGTATCTGAGGCCAGATCTGAACTCAGAAAGTTGAGTCTTTCAGACTTCGGGCCTAGCATTCTATTCATCTCGACAGCTAGGTGCTCTGCAAATTGGTTGGTCTGCTGTAAAATATCCTTTTTGAAAGTTGGCTTGTTCCCTTCTCATATTTTCACCCAAATTTTATTTTTAAAAAATAGAGAGATGGAGATAGTAGGCAAATGGGCTTGCAGTTATTGGCATTTTTTCTCAGTAATCTTTTCCCTGTAATGTTAATTTCAAATTTTTTACAAACCTTTGATATTCTCTCCACTATAAGGAACTATGAAAACTGGGCCTCAACACTGCCAAAATTATGTTGCCTCTATGTGTGATTGATTTAGTACATCTGCTCTTCTCATATTTATTTATTTTCCTTCATGAAATTTCATAAATGGCCCATGATGTTATGGTCTGAATATTATGATTCTATCAGCATTAAAGGATAAACATTCATGATATAAATCTTTAAAGATCTTTTCCACTCTAATCAAAGTTTGGAACTTAAAACCATGAAACCCTCTTGTATATTATATTCTATTCAAATATAGATTACATATGCATGCATATATATCCTCAACAAAATTACATTAAATTCTAAAATCTGCACATCATATTGGAACATTTTTCAGTGCATCCTGTTAAATAACCTCATCACAAAGAAAAATATCAACTATCTTTTTCATCCCATTTCCACAATTATAACAAAACTATGAAAAGGACTGTTTGAGGAATTTAATGCATTGTTATAAAACTTTCTTCTTTATACAATTAAATTTAATCCAATATGTCTCACAGTTTCCTTAAAATTTGGTAAAACCTAAATTTTTATCCTTCCTAATCCACTTAGAAAATTTCATCAATTTATTAACTGACTTATTGGCCTTTTCCTTTATTCTTGTGGTTTTATAGAATATAACTCAAATAATCAAAATTATTTCCTTTATTTGTGCAAAAGATTGAAAATGTTTTTAAAGCTTTTTCCAAAATAGGAAAAATTACTACACAAAATAATAAAACATCGGCTGGAGAAACATGATAGGTTGTTAAATAAAAAGTTTTGAGCAAGATCTGTGTGTGTGTGTGTGCTAATTTTAAGAATGATTTTAATGTTTGAAGTTTTAAAAACAAATAAACTTTATATGTCAAATTTAACTTAAATTCAAAACTAGTCTGATTAAAACAAACTTTTAAAAATTCATGAAACAAAGAAAATCAAATGTGAGAGTAAAAGTAAAAACAAATCATGCTATTTTAACATCACTAAGAATAAAGTGCTAATCTGGGACATGAGCTTCAAAGAGTAAAATGCTGTGTGTTGTTGTTATAAATAATTGTGATCCAGATGAAGAACAAATAATAGTCTACTCATGCATCTTTTTGCCTTTGTAGGGACTGTGGGCAGTCTGAATGACTATCAAATTGCATTATCTCTGATAAAGCAAACAACATCTTCCTAGGACCAATCCTTTAAGAGACAAATTAGTGAAATCTTCCCAAGTTAAGTGAATTTAGCCCAGAAAAAAAGTAAGATGTAGGATGAGGAATCCAACTTGGAATGAATAATATTACATGTTTTTACAAAATATGAATGCTTTACCCTTGACTTTTTTTTCCAAGATATTACAGGTTTGAGAACTCTATTGCTTGGCATAAAATTAAGTGTTTCAGTCGTTTTCAAATTACAGGACCCATTGGTAAAAATATCAAAAAGTAAATTATATTGGTTCAATTTTATTGGAGTTACTTTATTAATTTTTTTTAATTTCACTGTCTTGGGAGATAGCTAATACCATCAAAGCATCTCAAAAACATTAAAAGTTCTTATTGGGGGAAGTGAGAAAGGATGAAGGTTGGGAAATAGCTCTCTCCCATCAGAATATTCTTCATCCCATTATTTTTCGTTTATTCATTTTTTAATGAAAAAACAATCCTTGTAAACTCAAAGGATAGCAGGAGTGGTACCTTGTTTCCAGTGATCATCACTTTAAAGCGGCTGCTCAAATAAAGGAACCATTTCTAAGATCCTGAAGAGTCCTTGAGCAATCTGATTTTTTGGATTCAGAATTTTGAATTCAGCAAGAGAACATTTATACACAGTAACAACAACATTCTGAGTTATCAACTTTGATGTGTGCATCTCCTCTTAGCAGTTCAGAGAGCAGACAACCCTGGGAGACCTGTTATGAACACCACCATCCACATCCAGACAAGAAAAAAAAAACGTACAAAATCTGAATGATCTGTGATCTATGATCTGTGATCTCTTTTTAAGAAGTTTCTCTTTTGCTTTTACTTTCTATCCCATGGTTTTCCTTTCTTTTCCCTTAGTCCTAATTCCTCATATAGAAAATGACTAAAACATAAGCATCCAAACACAAATGTACATGTACACTGTTCACTAGAATGTTTGCAACTAAGAGGAGGTGGGATAGGAAGGAAGAGTGAAAGAAAATTGTGTAACTTATAAATATGTATATGGATGAATGTTGAAAAACTTTCATAATATGTAATTGAAAAATAATATCAATTCAAAATAAAAATTTTTTAAAAGAATTTTTATTTCAGATCTTGACTGTGGTATAACTTATCTGGGGCCTCAGATTAGTCCGTTGTCTTCTCTAAGATTCAGTTTTCATATTTATAAAATAAGGGCAAGAGCCATTGCACACCCCACATCACATGGTTGTTTTGGGAAAAAGCACTTTATAAATGTCATCTATGTTGCAATTATCATGCCAAGCACAATGAATAGTTGTGATATTGCTTTATTGCCACCCCTAACAGCACTTAGATTACAAAATAGACATTCGACAAATATTTGTTAATTTGGTTTTATTTATTTGGACAGTCTAGACGGCCGATCCATATAAATTAGATTGAGGGGGGTAGATTACTTTGTCCTAAATGCAAGCTTTATTTTCCTTTTTAAATTTATTTTCAGGGGAGAAACTTCTCTAAGCAGTTTCCTTAATGTACCTTTAGCTTATTTTTAGTTAAATACAGGTTCTAAAAGTCATAATGATGTTTCCTTACTCTCAAGTCTCCTATACAAATTGTGTTCATCAGATTTTCAATGAACTTTATTATTTTATGTTAAGTTTGAAGTATAAAATAAAGTCTTATTTTTAAAGATATCCCCTGCTTTCCCTCTAATAAGTGCACAAAAATTTACTCCCTATTAATAAGTGGTTTTAAAAGAATTCTCCCGAAGTTTTTATTAGTTTAAATTTAGAAGGACCACCAAACATTCATGAATATGGCCTTGTATGCCAACATGCTAGGAAACATATACCTTATTTTTCACTTTTTGTATGAACTAGCTACTCCCACTTTCAGAAATTAGTCTACATGATAATACACTATCTTTACTGATTACTAATTTCTTAGAGAGGTACAGTACTATGATTAGATGAAAATGAAAAATTCAAAGAAAGTTAGTGAAAGAAATACTAGAGACTCATACTTCACAAACGTATATAATTAAGAGTTTTTTGTTCACATGATAATATAGGAATAAAGCTTTGCAAACTCCTTTAAGTGGTGATGTGGGAGTTATTTTTGTTAAAATATTATTGAATACATATTATTGGGGCTTTCAGACTTATTAATCACACGCACAAAGCAAAAACACACCAAAAAAAAGCAAAAATTCCAATTTTACTGTCATCAAATGAAGGATTTTAATTATAGGGATAAGGATTGAACCTGTGATTTCATTGATAGAGAGAATGCCCAAGGTCTATCAATTCCTTCTCTGAAACTTCTAGTCTCAGAAAGTTGCCTATGAAAGTTCAACTGATTTGACCAGGGTCAAACTCCCTAAGAGTACAAGAAGTAAAACTTTGGACTGAGGTCTTCCTCATACCCAAGTTCTCATTCTTTCTGGTATATCACAGTGCTTTTCAATTAAGTACACTTATTACAAATAGTAACATATTTATAAAATAATTTGAATTACAAGATGCATTTCTCATAGCAACCCTAAGAGGGAGGTCATGAAAACAATTTCTCCAGTGTCATGTATTTAGTAAATTTGAAGTTAGCCTAATAGGAAAGTACTCTACTACATTCCATTGCCTCTTACAGAAAGTTCAATGTTCTTTATACATTTTCAACCAGAGTTACTGCTTTGAAAATTTCAAAACCAGGAAAAAAAAAAACAGTTCTATCATGATACTTCAGAAACACATATGAAATTAGAATTCTTTAATGACTATTTTCCATTTTTAGATTTTTTAGTTATAAATTACATTGATTTTATTTTAAAACCTCAAAAAATCTGTGGATGTGTTTATCAAAATAATTTAAATTATTCAATTAAATTCAATTTAAATGATTTTTATTAGTAACACCAAAAATTTTTATTGGTGAGGCACCATGACTGTGGGAAGCAACTCCAAGAGTCAAGTGAAGCTTGAAATTTTAAGTTAAAAGTACTTACTTTACTTAAATAAAAAGACTGCAAAAAAAATTAAGTAATTCTGTCAACTAATCCTGATAAAAGTTTCTATAACAAGAACTTGGGCTTTTAAGACTAATTAAACAAATAAAAATAGAATGTTTTCTTCATTAATTTTAAATTCAAAGTATTAAAATTGGCACTCATCTGTAGAAGATAAGCACTTCAGAAAAACTCAAGTACATTCTAAGAATACAAGAAATATAAGTCAATAGCATTTCATTTGGAAACAATTTTAAAAAATGAATTTTATTCTTTTCTCTATCAGAATAAGTAAATCTTGAAGAAGTAAAAGGTGACAATTATTTGGTGTTATATTTGTCACAGATACACTATAAACTCCTTGGCCTAACCATTTGAATTCACTAAACTCTGTAATAACCTATTACATCCTATCTTACATATTTTTGAGCCTGTTATTAGCCAAAGGCAATCTATCTTTACCACATAAGAGGCATATAAAGGCATAACATACCTCAAAAGGTGTTCATGTATTTATTACTATGAATCTTATTTAAAATCATAATATTTAATCACTTCCTCCTTTAGTATACCACTTCAGTAAATTTTGAATTGACCCTTCAGGAAGGCATTCTACTATATTCCATTGCCTCTTACAAAAAGTTCAGTGTTCTTTATATATTTCCAATCTGAGTTGCCACTTTGAAAATTTCAAAAATAGGGGGAAAGTCTATCATGGTATCTCAGTAGAAAATGCATAAGGATTTAAATAATAACAATTAGTATAATAACTATTTTCCATTTTTAGATTTTAGTTATAAAATCCAGATACTTCCTTATTTACAAAACAGGTTAAGTATACATAGTACTTTTTCCTAAATTAGCTTTCATTCATAAGTGGCCATACCCAAAAGCTCTGGAAGTACCATTGAATAAAATGGTTGGAAACTAAATTACATTCAAATAAGCCAATGTGTGTCTGTAAAAATTTAAATCCAACAGTCAACAACCCTTTATTGTGCAGATCTTCTGCAGTCTGGCACAAAGAGGGATACAAAAGCAATAGAAGTTACTCCCCCTCCAAACTACCCCACCCCATCCCATCCCCTCCCCTCCAACCTCTACCGCAGCTTACATTCTGCTTGGAGAAACAAAGCTAACACTGGAGACAAGGGACAAAAGATTTTAATGCAGAACTCTCCAAGTCTTGCCTTCAGGTGACTCAATTGAGAACAAAACACAAATGTGCCGGGCATTATCTAAGGGGAGAGGAGGAATGGTAACTAACTCTCGCCCCTAAAGAAACACACAGTGATTATAAAATTTTCAAAGCTTCTCACATTATCAATTTTTTCTCCAACCTCTTTTCAGAAAAAAAAAATGTTTTAACTAGAAATATTCCTAAAAGAAAGACACAGCTTTTTTCAACTATTAGAGTCATCTCTACGGAAAAGCAAGGTGATGCCAGTGAGATTATCTTTAGTTTAGAGGAGTATAAGAACAAGCTTGTCTGCCACCATATCTCTCAAAATTTTAATATCCAATAACCAAAACTTTGAAGAGAACTATAGATTCTGTCCCATAGTCTATAGTCTATGGTTTCCAAAATAGTAATATGGGAAAGGGAAAGGAAGATGGAATAATGCCAGAATCTCACTGGACTTACTCTTTATTCTATTTGGAATCTTTTAGAGTGAATGTCCTTTTTTTTTTCTTCTTTCAAAAAAGAAGATAACTAAGAGATCAACTACATTGGAATATCTTTGCTGAGAAAAGTCAAAGACGGTCAAAGGCAAAAAGACTGGTGAGTTCAAATACATTCTAAATATCTAATCTGGGTAGTTGTGATTCCTTCAAATTCACTTACGGCCTTGACTCGACCTGCGCCATCGGGTCAAGCCTGAAAGTAGCGCTCTCCAAAGTCCACCTGGATCTAACCGGATTTTAAAAATATGGAATTCCTGTTTCTGCGAGTGCAAATTTTTGGAATCCCTCAGCCCAGTAGGCAAGAATTATTGGGGAATTTTAGAGGCAACTTTCTACCTACACAGTTCACAGAGAGAGAGAGAGAGAGAGAGAGAGAGAGAGAGAGAGAGAGAGAGAGAGAGAGAGAGAGAAGAAAGAAAGCAAGCAGGGCAGGTAAATGGGGCACGATCCAATCTCAAAATGACATCAGTGGAGGATACTTGAGGATTGGGATGATGTAATGAGTAACCTCACCCGCATTTTGCAGTGTCTCGATGTTTTGAGGTCTGGTCGCCAACTCTGCCACCATCTGCACAAACTGAGTTCGAGCTTTCTGGTACTGTTCGAACACTGCAAGAGAGCAAGAGTGAGGTGCTGGGGATTTAGGGGCCCAAGAGTACCTCCAGACGGGATGCCTAACCCTCTCTTTTCCTTCTTTGTCAACTTTTCTTCTTGCCCCAGTCCCACTCTCCTTCCTCCGCTACTTTTTCTCAACTCTCTAGGCCCTTCCAAAAGGTTTTCAACCTCTCACGACCCCTCCCCCCAACTTTTTCCTAGCCCTGTCCTAAGCCCTTCCCCACATTTTCCCCTGTCTCCAGCCCGCCCCTCATTTTTTCCCTATCCCTGCCCCAGTTCCACCCTCCCATCTTTCTCCGATGGCCACCTCCCATCTCTCCAGGGATCTCTTCCTGCATCCCGTGCAGTCCCTCCATCCTTCTCCATTTACCTCGTCTTCTTCCTCCCAACACCCCCCCAAAAAGACTTCTTCCTACCCTCCTGCCGCAAGCCTCCCCACACTTTCTCTCATCTCTCTTTTACCCCTACATCTTGCCTGCACCCGTTGCACAGGCCCTGGAGGTTAGGACCCCCCCCCCCCATCGGTCCTCTACCACAAATAGCAGCCCTCAGGTGGGGTCTACCTTGGAGCACCTGCCTCTGGCTCATGGTTCTCTTCCCGTCGCTTCAACGGCTGCCCGGCTCCTCTTTTCCCGGACCCCAGGCTCTGTCCACACAGCCCCGGACAAAACGGACGAGTTTGTGTACTCCAGTCTCCGAGGCAACCGGCCGGAAACGGAACACCCTGGGCCTTAGGAGCAATTCGGGGCCAGTGTGGGCTTTGACGTCACAGAAGAGACTCCTTTTCGTCCCTCACCCCGATCCCCCAAAGCCATGGATGGGGAGCTCGTCCGCGGCAAGCTTCGTGCCATTTCAGTAGCCTTAGAAGCTCGGGCCCACCCTGCCCTGGACACTAGAAAGAAAAGCAACTTCATTCAAGGGGGAACTCCACTGTCTGCACTTTACCTAGGAAGTCACGACTGAAAGGGCAAAGATTTCCTCCAGATCTGCTAGAATGAGTTAGGCAAAAGAGGGAGAAAGAAATCAGTCACTGAGGGATGTCCCTCCCGGAGCCCAGAAAGAGGCGTGGAGAGACCGAGGGTGGCCATCAGTTAGAGGGTTTCCTGCAAAATAGAACCAAAGCTTAGCCGGGATTTCCTGGCTGCTGCATCCAAATTAAATCAACCGGGGGGGAAGCCCCCTGTGACTCTGAAAACTCATATTGAAGGAAGGTGATAACTGAGCTAGAGTGTTAAGAGTTAAGAGTGAGGCTCAGTAGACTGATCCAAGGGATTTTCATCCATGCCTCTAAGCTATTTAGCAATTACTTTTTTAAGAACGTGGAATTCCATTTGCCAAAGTCGGTTGGCACCTGTTCCGCAATTTATATTTCTAATGAGCTGGTTTTTAAGTGACTTCCTTCATATCGTACAGTCACTATGCCAGTATGCCAGTTGGACTTGAACTCAGGTCATTATGACTCTGAGGCCAACTTTTTAAGCCAAGTTACCTCTCTTCTAACGACTTAGTAGAGCTAATTTAATATTCTCCACTCAATTTAGAGAAACTTTTATAAGCCCAGTTCCTTGAAGGTCAAAGGAATTGGTTTATATTCTTAGAGAAATCATATGGAAGATAGGCTTCCTTTTTAAAATGTTTGTATTTTCCAAGAGACAAGATTTTTCCAAGACAAGATCACAAGGTGGAGTTCAATAACTAACCTGGACTTCCATGACTTGCTTCTACTAACCTTTTAAATATACTATTTTCTCATTTTTAATATTCCTTCTTCACTCCTGATTTTGTATAACTCTTATAAAAGAGGATGATGAAGAAAAAGGTCCAAATCCTTCTTTAAAGAATGTCTTTATTCAATCATTTTGCCAAGTTAATCTTATGTAAGACTTCTTTAGTTCAAATAACCTCAACTCTTAACTCTAATTTTTTAAGAAGGAAAAAGGCAACCTGTAGGTTGCCTTGACCCCCCCCAAAACAATCTTGCAAATATTTTATTGAGAAGATGAATTCTTAAAGCAGATAGTTTTTGTAGGTACCAAATATTTCCAGTGATAATTCTGCCTGTTATGAAATCTGTAGCCTCAGTTGTCTTGAAGTGCAGATATAGGATGTAGGAAGTATCTGGATATTTCTTTAGAAAGGGAGCTAATTTTTTTCCCCTTTTCACCCTTTATATTTGGAATAAGGCTATCTTGAAGATCACTGACATCTCTTCTCTGACCTAGAGAGACATGGAGATTGTGTGCAGTCCTTAAGGGGGTATGGTAAGTGGACTGACATCAGAAAACAGGGAAGGGGGT